>NC_046171.1:45141395-45177382 GCF_011064425.1 Rattus rattus
TTTCCTTATCTTTTGATGACTTTTAGTTGAAATTGATTTTATTTTGATATTAGAATGGCTACTCCAGCTTGCTTCTTCTGACTATTTGCTTGGAAAGTTGTTTTCCAGCCTTTCACTCTGAGGTAGTGTCTGTCTTTGTCTCTGAGGTGTGTTTCCTGTAGGCAGCAGAATGCAGGGTCCTCGTTGCGTATCCAGTTTGTTAATCTATGTCTTTTTATTGGGGAGTTGAGGCCATTGATGTTGAGAGATATTAAGGAATAGTGATTATTGCTTCCTGTTATATTCATATTTGGATGTGAGGTTGTGTTTGTGCTTTTCTTCTCTTTGTTTTGTTGCCAAGACGATTAGTTTCTTGGCCTCTTCTTGGGTATAGCTTGCCTCCTTATGTTGGGCTTTACCATTTATTATCCTTTGTAGTGCTGGATTTGTAGAAAGATATTGTGTAAATTTGGTTTTTGTCATGGAATATCTTGGTTTCTCCATCTATATTAATTGAGAGTTTTGCAGGATACAGTAGCCTGGGCTGGCATTTGTGTTCTCTTAGGGTCTGTATGACATCAGTCCAGGATCTTCTGGCCTTCATAGTTTCTGGCGAGAAGTCTGGTGTGATTCTGATAGGTCTGCCTTTATATGTTACTTGACCTTTTTCCCTTACTGCTTTTAATATTCTTTCTTTATTTTGAGCGTTTAGTGTTTTGACTATTATGTGACGGGAGGTGTTTCTTTTCTGGTCCAATCTATTTGGAGTTCTGTAGGCTTCTTGTATGCCTATGGGTATCTTTTTTTTTAGGTTAGGGAAGTTTTCTTCTATGATTTTGTTGAAGATATTTACTGGTCCTTTGAGCTGGGAGTCTTCACTCTCTTCTATACCTATTATCCTTAGGTTTGATCTTCTCATTGAGTCCTGGATTTCCTGTGTTTTGGACCAGTAGCTTTTTCCGCTTTTACATTATCTTTGACAGTTGAGTCAATGATTTCTATGGAATCTTCTGCTCCTGAGATTCTCTCTTCCATCTCTTTGTATTCTGTTGGTGAAGCTTGTATCTACAGCTCCTTGTCTCTTCTTTTGGTTTTCTATATCCAGGGTTATTTCCATGTGTTCTTTCTTGATTGCTTCTATTTCCATTTTTAATTCCTTCAACTGTTTGATTGTGTTTTCCTGGAATTCTTTCAGGGATTTTTGCGATTCCTCTCTGTAGGCTTCTACTTGTTTATTAATGTTTTCCTGTGTTTCTCTAAGGGAGTTCTTCACGTCTTTCTTGAAGTCCTCCAGCATCATGATCAAATATGATTTTGAAACTAGATCTTGCTTTTCTGGTGTGTTTGGATATTCCATGTTTGTTTTGTTGGGAGAATTGGGTTCCGATGATGTCATGTAGTCTTGGTTTCTGTTGCTTGGGTTCCTGCGCTTGCCTCTCGCCATCAGATTATCTCTAGTGTTACTTTGTTCTGCTATTTCTGACAGTGGCTAGACTGTCCTATAAGCCTGTGTGTCAGGAGTGCTGTAGACCTGTTTTACTGTTTTCTTTCTGCCAGTATTGGGGACAGAGTGTTCTGCTTTAGATGCGTGTAGTTTTCCCTCTACAGGTCTTCAGCTGTTCCTGTGGGCCTGTGTCTTGAGTTCACCAGGCAGGTCACTTGCAGCAGAAAAGTTGGTCTTACCTGCGGTCCCGAGGCTCAGGAGTTCCGGAGCCCGTGCACCAGGGTTCCAGATGGCTGAGGTGCTGCCCACGGGCTCTCTGGGGTGGCAGCAACCAGGAAGATCTGCGCCGCCCTTCCGGGAGCCTCAGTGCACCAGGGTTCCAGATGTCCTCCGGTGTTTTCCTCTGAATCAGCAATGTGTGTGAGAGCAGTCTCTTCTGGTTTCATGCATGCGTGTCTGCCCTCTCTGAAGGTTTAGCTCTCCTTCCCACGGCATTTGGGTGCAGAGAACTGTTTATCCGGTCTGTTTCCTTCAGGTTCCGGCGGTGTCTCAGGCAGGGCTCCTGCCTCACCTGGGCCCTCTCCCACGGGAGCCCAGAGGCCTTGTACAGTTTCCTCTTGGGCCAGGGATGTGGGCAGGGGTGGGCAGTGTTGGTGGTCTCTTCTGCTCTGCAGCCTCAGGAGTGCCCACCTGACCAGGCGTAAGGTATCTCTCCCACGGGTTCTGGGAGCAGAGAGCTGCTGCGGGCCCGGATCCTTGGTGTGGGACTTCCGTAAAACAGGGCGTGCCTGGTCCTAGAGGGATTCTGCCTCTGTTGTCCCGATTCCACCTGCAAGTCACTTGCAGCAGAAAAAGTTGGTCTTACCTCGGTCCCAGGCTCAAGCTTCTGCTCAAGGGTGCTGCCCACGGGCTCTCCCAGGTGGCAGCGCCCAGGAAGATCTCGCCGCCCCTTCCGGGAGCCTCCATGCACCAGGGTTCCAGATGGCCTCCGGTGTTTTCCTCTGGAATCAGCAATGTGTGTAGAGAGCAGTCTCTTCTGGTTTCGCAGGCGTGTCTGCCTCTCTGAAGGTTTAGCTCTCCTTCCCACGGGATTTGGGTGCAGAGAACTGTTTATCCGGTCTGTTTCCTTCAGGTTCCGGCGGTGTCTCAGGCAGGGCTCCTGCCTCACCTGGGCCCTCTCCCACGGGAGCCCAGAGGCCTTATACAGTTTCCTCTTGGGCCAGGGATGTGGGCAGGGGTGGGCAGTGTTGGTGGTCTCTTCTGCTCTGCAGCCTCAGGAGTGCCCACCTGACCAGGCGGTAAGGTATCTCTCCCACGGGTTCTGGGAGGAGAGAGCTGCTGCGGGCCGGGATCCGCGGGTGTGGGACTTCTTTATATGTTTAATTTAGAATACCCACAATGATTAGGTAACTACTAAGGTGTTGGGTGCCTGGTGAGATCTTTGAAGAATGGAGAGAGTGAATGTAGTGTTAAAAACAGATAAAAAGGAAATTAGAACAGAAAATTTAAAGGGATCGGGGCCAGGGTAAAGGAGGGAACATTGGGTGGAAGAACTAACATTAAAGAAATTTTGAGATGCCAAATTAAAACCTACTATTGTTAAGGCGTCCTACAATAACATAAGAATGGAATTTAAATGGAGCAAATATATAATGAGGGAGAGAAGAACCGAACTAGGCATCGTATGCTATCAAAAAAAAAATCACTAAACAAGGAATGAATTACATCTCCTTTTGCATTGTTAACTGAATGGTTTCCATAGGCACCCCCCAAATCCATAGCTATAATACGTCAATATTATTGCTTACTCTGCATAGTTTGGCAGTTAGACTCTATTGTTGAAGAGCCCACATATTTTTGGCATAGAACACAGAAAACTCTAGCTGCTATTCAACCGGAAGGAATCATCACTTCTTCTGGATAACATTCATAGTCCTAGAAGATTCAATAAACTCTACTTAGAGAAGAAATGCAGTCATCAAAATCATAAAGCTACAAACTCCGTAAGCTCTAATAACCACCTGAGTGTAAGACACGCCCATTGATGAACAGTGGCACAAATGTTAGAGTTGTAGCTAACCATTCTTTTTCACTGAATTTAAGGTCTACTCTGTGAGATGGAACCCATACTTGATATTGTTAATGAGGACAGGAACCTAAGATTAAGCCATGGTTCCCAGGAGAAACCCAACGTTTTTTCTAAGTGAATTTAGTAATAAAATTACTCCCAGTGTCATATTCCAATACCCATCATGTAACGATGCATCACTTATCAAAGAAGTGTCTTCTTTCAGTAGATAATAAACAGAGACCACAACTAGACAATTGCAGAAAGTAAGAGGTACCTATCCCTAAATGGGATGGCTCTATCAAACCTCATAGAGGGTTGGTCTGATTCTGCTTCTATTCCAATGCTAAATACTGGCTCCCAAGATCTGGTTGCCCTGGCAAGCAGATCCTCACATGCACCAAGTGATGCTATGCAAACTTTGCCCTCCAACTTAACTGATCAATAAAAGGCTAGAGCCTTGGGCAATAGAGGGAGAGAGGTGGGACTTGAGGATCAAGTGAGAGGGTTGCTGGTAGAGAGACAGGGGAGAAGAAGATAGGAGACCAAGGAAGGGAGAAACTGCCAAGAGAAGAGACAGTCTATGAACATGTGGCCAGGAAAAGCAGCAAGTAACAAGGGACATTGTGGCTGGAGAATGAGTTAGAATAGATCATAACCTGCCCGATCTATGCTTACAGCTTGGAAATAAAATAAGCAAGTGAAAGATCTGTATGACAAGAACTTCAAGTCTCTGAAGAAAGAAATTGAGGAATACCTCAGAAGATGGAAAGATCTTCCTTGCTCATGGATTGGAGGATTAATATAGTAAAAATAGCCATTTTTCCAAAAGCAACCTACAGATTCAATGCAATCCCCATCAAAATTCCAACTCAATTCTTCATAGAGTTAGAATGAGCAATTTGCAAGTTCATCTGGAATAACAATAAATCCAGGATAGTGTAAACTTTCCTCAAACATAAAAGAACTTCTGGGGGGAATCACCATCCCTGACCTCAAACTGTATTACAGAGCAAAAGTGATAAAAACTGTATGGTATTGGTACAGAGATAGGCAGGTAGATCAATGGAATAGAATTGAAGACCCAGAAATGAACCCACACACTTATAGTCACTTGATCTCTGACAAAGGAGCTCAAACCAGTTAGTGGGAAAAAGATAGCATTTTCAACAAATGGTGCTGGTTCAACTGGAGGTCAGCATGTAGAAGAATGCAAATTGATCCATTCTTATATTTTTGGTTGTGAGCCTAGCCTTTAATGGCTGAGCCATCTCTACAGCCCAAAATTGATCCATTCTTATCACACCATTTGAATCTTATGTCCAAGTGGATCAAGGACCTCCATATAAAACCAGATATACTCAAACTAATAGAAGAAAATGCGGGGAAAAGCCTCGAAAACATGGGCACTGGGGAAAATTTTCTGAACAAATACCAATGGCTTATGCTCTAAGATCAAGAATTGACAAATGGAACCTCATAAGACTGCAAAGCTTCTGTAAGGCAAAGGACACTGTCATTAGGACAAAATGGCAACCAATGGATTGGGAAAAGATCTTTACCAATCCCACATCCGATACAGGGCTAATATCCAATATATACAAGGAAGTCAAGAAGTTAGAATCCAGAGACCCAAATAACCCTATTTAAAAATGGGGTACATAGCTAAACAAAGAATTCTCAGCTGAGGAACATTGAATGGCTGAGAAGTACCTAAAGAAATCTTCAACATCCTTAGTCATCAGGAGAATGCAAATCA
Source organism: Rattus rattus (assembly GCF_011064425.1). Classification (NCBI taxonomy): domain Eukaryota; kingdom Metazoa; phylum Chordata; class Mammalia; order Rodentia; family Muridae; genus Rattus; species Rattus rattus. The sequence continues at coordinate 45,146,646 of NC_046171.1, forward strand.
AAACAACCCTGAGATTTCACCTCACACCAGTCAGAATGGTGTCAAAAACTCAGGTGACAACAGATGCTGCCGAGGATGTGGAGAAAAAGGAAAACTCATCCATTGTTGGTGGGATTATAAGCTGGTACAACCACTCTGAAAATCAGTCTGGTTCCTCAGAAAATTGGACATAGTACTACATGAGAACCCACTCCTGGGCATATACCTAAATGATGCTCTAACATACAACAAAGACACATGCTCCACTATGTTCATAGCAGTCTTATTTATAATAGCCAGAAGCTGGAAAGAACCCAGATGCCCTTCAACAGAGGAATGGATACAGAAAATGTGGCACATCTACACAATGGAGTACTATTCAGCTAACAAAAACAATGACTTCGTGAAATTCATAGGCAAATGGATGGAACTAAAAAATATCATCCTGAGTGATATTTTCCAATATTTACCCAATCACAAAAATACACACATGGTATGCACTCATTGATAAGTGGCTATTGGCCCAAAAGCTCAAATTACCCAAGATACAATCCACAGACCACATGAAGCTCCAGAAGAAGGATGACCAAAGTGCAGATTCTTCAGTCTTTCTTTAAAGGGGGAACAAAAATATTCATAGAGAGCAATATGGAGACAAAGTTTGGAGCAGATACTGAAGAAATCACCTTTCAGAGCCTGCCAAACCTAGACAGTATTGACGAAGCCAAGAAATGCATGCTGACAGGAACCTGATATAGCTGTCTCCTGAGAGGCTTAGCCAGAGCATGACAAATACAGAGGCAATGTTAGCAGCAAACAATTGAACTGAGAATAAGGTCCCCACTGGAGGAGTTAAAGAAAGGATTGAAGGAGCTAAAGGGGCTTGCAACCCCAAAAGAACAACAATGCCAACCAACCAGAGCTCCCAGGGACTAAACCACTATCCAAAGACTACACATAGTCTGACCCATGACTCCAGCTGCAAATGTAACACAGGATGGCCTTGTTGGGCACCAATGGGAGGAGAAGCCCTTGGTCCTGCCAAGGCTGGATCCCCCTAGTGTAGGAAAATGTCTGGGTGGGGAGGCAGGAAGCAGGTTGATTGTGGAGGGGGAATACCCTTATAGAAGAAGGGGAGGGGAATGGGACATGGGGCTTATGGACGGGAAACCGGGAAAGGAAATAACATTTGAAATGTAAATAAAAATATCCAATAAAAAATTATATTGAAAAATAAAAAGACATTTGCTTACAGGCTGGATTTTTAAAGAGGACCCAGCATTTTGCTGCATACAGGAAACACACCTCAGTGACAAAACCAGACACTACCTCAGAGTAAAAGACTGGAAAAAAAATTACAAAGCTTCTGTACAGTAAAGGACACTGTCAATAGAACAAATTGGCATCCAATAGATTGGGGAAAGATCTTGACCAATCCTACATCCAACAGAAGGCTAATATCTAATATGTACAAAGAACTCAAGAAGTTAGACTCCAGAGAACTAAACAATTATATTTTAAAAATGAGGTACAGAACTAAACAAAGAATTCTCAACTGAGAAATATCAAATGGTGGAGATGCATCTAAAGAAATGTTCAACATCCTTAGTCATCAGGGAAATACAAATCAAAACAACCCTGAGATTCCACCTCACACCAGTCAGAATGGCTAAGACCAAAAACTCAGGTGACAGCAGATGCTGGCGAGGATGTGGAGAAAGAGGAACACTCCTCCATTGTTGGTGGGATTGCAAAATGGTACAACCACTCTAGAAATCAGTCTGGAGGTTCCTCAGAAAATTGGACATTACACTACCTGAGGATCCAGCTACACCACTCCTGGGCATATACCCAAAAGATGCTCCAAAATATAACAAGGACACATGCTCCACTATGTCATAGCAGCCTTATTTATAATAGCCAGAAGCTGGAAACAACCCAGATGTCACTATTGCTAATGCCAAGAACTGCTTGCTGACAGGAGCCTGATATGGATGTCTTTGGAGAGGCTCTGCCAGAGCCCTGCTGATACAGATGAGGATGCTTGCAGCTAACCAGTAGACTGAGCACAGGGACCTCAATTGAGGTGATAGCGAAAGGACTGAAGGAGTTGAAGGAGTTTGCAACCCCATAAGAAAAACAACAATATCAACCAACCAGACCCCCCAGAACTCCCAGGGACTAAACCACCAACCAAAGAGTACACATGGAGGAATCCATGGCTCCAGCCATACATGTAGCAGAGGATGGCCTTGTCTACATCAATAGAAGGAGAAGCCTTGGTCCTGTGAAAGGTCATTTTCCAGTGTAGGGGAATAACCAGGTGTTGAGAAGGGGGTTGGCAGGTGGGAGTGGGAGTATCTTCACAGAAGCACGGGGAGGGGGATGGGGAAGGGATATTTGAGATGTAAATACATAAAATATCCAATAAAAATAAAAAAGTTAAAGAAAAAAAAGAAAGTAGCATTTCCCACCTCACCCCAAAAAAACCCAGAACAAATATACACATGAATTCACAGACACCTGCACAACTTCAAGCCAGATAAAATTCCAGCAAGAGAAAGTTCGAACCTTAGTCAAGAAGCCATTCACAAATAATAGCTATGGGACCAACCACAATCTGGGGCAGACCCCATGCTCAGGAGAAGTTGGTCAACACAAAACAAACTCCATTGGGTTTTTTCTTTGTACAAACCAGAGTAGTCAAGGTCACCACACAAAAAAAGCCAGCAGAGGCAACTAACCAAGGCTCACAGCGGCTCACGGAGACTGACCAACAGGCATAAGGGGGCCTCTAATGTAGGTCCTCTGCATAAATATTATGGTTTTGTAGCTTGGTCTTCTTGTGCAACTCCTAAGGGAAGGAGCAGTGGCTGTCTCTGATCTTCCCCACCCCCCTGCTTTTGAGACCCCTTTTCTCATACAGGGTTGCTTTGCCCAGCCTTAATACGAAGGGAAATGCCTCGTCCTACTGCAACTTGTTACGCCATGTTTGGTTGTTATTCATGGGAGACCTGCCTTTTTCTGAAGAGAAATGGAGGAGGCGTGAAGTGGGTAGAGTGGAGGGACAGGGAGAAGGCAAGGAGGAGAAACGTTAGTTGGGATGTAAATGTGAGAGAAGAAGTGTTTTACGTCATCACATTTTAGTGAGTAATCCTACCACACAGAGGACATCTGCCAGTGTCGTGAGACGCTCAGTTCTAAGCTTTCAGGTAGTGATTACACACAACCTGTAGTTTTATCTCCACTTATTTTAAAGTAAACTCAAAATCATAAAAAAGACAACTTATTTTGTTGGTGCAGAAAATGGTTTTGTATGAAAAGATCATATGGCTGGAGATCATAAAATAAATGAATTTAATACATTTAATGTTTCCATGTGTCTCTGTGAAATAACACACTGAGACTGTAAACAGTAAGTATCAGTGCCTAAAGGAAAGTGTTATCCTTATGTCTTATAAATACAAAAGAGAGCTACTGTAAAAATAATTTAAGATATTATACTCACTTGTTTTTAATTATTTATTTTAATTAAAGTATAACTATATCATCCTCCCCTCCTTCTTTCTACCCTTACCCATCCCATAGTCAAAATCATGGCTCCCTTTCTGTAATTATTTTTGCTACATACACACATAAATGCCCAAATATATAAACACAACCTGACAGGCCCGTTGAGGGGGATCTTATTTTTTGATGCTTTAAGCAACGATTCGAGACAAAAAATTTTTTTCAGCAAAAATAAATGATGGCATTTCTAAACGTCATCCAGGTTTAAGATACTTCTCTGAAGCAGAAAGAGTAGCCATCAGACTCATCCCATCAGAAGCTTCTCAGAGGTCAACAGGAGAAGGTCATTGATCCTAACTGGTTACCTCGCGTGATCTGTTCAAGCCAGAGAGTCCTAAACATGAGAAACAACACAGCCCTAAGATGGTGATGAACTGTGGGTATCCTCTTCACAGCCATGAAATAGTCGGAGGGAAGAAATATCTAACCTGGGTGGCCATTTTCGTTTTTGGACCTTGCAAAATGACTGTCATGTGTGGTCAGAATAATACATATTTTTTGAAAAATGAAAGTATATGTATTTTTTTTGAGAAAGAAATATTGGCAGATTGATGAAAATATGTAAAGGAAAATCTCTTTGGGTAATTTAGTTAACCCTTTAAGCTAGATTTCTTGGTTTTAAAATAGAAATAAACAAATCTACTTCAGAGGTAAATCAAAAGGATATTCTTTTTTTTCTCATAATCTTTTTTGTCTTTTTTATTTTTATTTTCCACTACATCTTTTTTTATCGGATATTTATTAACATTTCAAATGTTATCCTCTTTCCCTGTTTCCCATCCATAAACCCCCTATCACATCTTCCCTCCCCCTTCTTCTATGAGGATGTTTCCCCGGCCCCAACCACCTCCTTCCTGTGTCCCCACCCCGACATTCTCCAAGAGGATGTTCTGAGTATGGATGAGCACTCCGTCCTGCAGCGAAGCTTCTTAAGATTCCAAAGGCTTCAGGATGCCCCTAAATCTGACCAGATACACTAGGCCCTGCCTCTCTAGGCGCAGATAAGCTGTACAGACTGCCGAGACACTCTCAAGCAAGTTAAGCCTTAGAAAATGTTCCGATAACCTAAGATGCCCAGAAGAAGCAGAGACAGCTGAGTTGCCCTGAAGAGGCTCGGACCATCTGAGCTTCCAGAAAGAGACAGTCTCCAACTCATAAGTTTCGTGACGTGTTTGTCTAGCCTTTGTTATCTGTCGCCATGCTGGAATGGGCTTTTGGTAATGCAGTTGCCATTGAGTCATTTTTGCCTCTGTAAGAAACCCCTCACTCATATTCCTGTAAGTAAATCCAATTAACCCAATAAAACGTATTGGTACACACCCACGTGCGTGTGCATATACATTTACGGAGCATTCTCTGCAACATGGAAACTAAATATGTATTAAAATAGCAGTCTAGAAAGTGGGCTCTTAACATAATTGATAAGAGCTTTGTTGATTATGGAAATAAGTAAATGTGTTCAGATAGCAGAGTCCCTTGATGGATGACTTCTGACGAATAAGGCCTTTTCGAAAACACTAGTCTACAGAGCACCTTGGAATGGCCAAGCACTGGGGATGAGCAGCCAGAGGAAAGGCCCTCTAACCTGAACTATGAAACGGCTGCTCCACCCACACCCCTCCAGATGATGATATCAACTCAGAAAGGCACTTAACTGCAGATTGGTGTTACCTGACGTTACTTATGCCAAGAATCAGTCTCTCTCCTCCCACTCCCACTCCTCCCCCTCCTCTTCTCTTCCTTCTCTTCTTTTCCCTACCCTCTCTTCCTCTCTCCCTCTCTCCCTCCTTCTCTCCCTCCTTTCCTCTCTCCTCCTGATACCCCATAGGCATTGATACCTGTAATCAATGCCACCAGGTCCTCTTAGTGGAAGATAGATTTCTTGCAGTTCCCTGGCTGCTGGTGACTATGAAAACAGATCCTTAGCTTCTATGTCATCGTAGCTCTAGAAATCAGGGTAATGGCTGGAATGGAAGCTGACTAGGCCTAATGTCAGCTGTAACTATAAAGCTCCAATGGAAAGTCAATTAATTGGTTATAGTCTGGGCAATGACACATAGAAAAATCCAAACTAAAGTACATCTTGTGATGTAAACAATATTCTCTGTTTATGTAATTTGGAATATTATCAAACACCCCGTTCTTAACTCCTCCTTATAGCATCTCCTTATTAAATTGCAGATCCTCATGCTAATAGGTAGAATTTGTTCTGTTTTTGTTTTTTACTCAAGACTTGCTTTAACCTACAGAATGAGGTAGAGGCATTGGCGTTCCAAGTGTAAGCTAATTTTTAGGGCTCTTCTGTTCACTGGCTCTATTATGACTCTGTCATTACCATGAAAAGGATATGCTCAGCTAGTATGTTGGAGGATAAAAGGCACACTAAGCAGAGCTGACTTATACTAATTACCCCCTTTGAACTCAGCCTAGATCAGCCAACTCTTAGTTGAGCCCCAGTAGCACAAGGGATCCCAGCAACAGATCAACTGAATCCCACGCTAGTGAAAATAATTATTTTTGTATGTAGTAACCCTTTATGAACGTTTTTACCCCAGCATTGTTGTGGCAATAGATAACTGGCACAGAACAAAAAGCAATCTGGGAAAAATATGAAAACATAAGAGGTCTGTAGAGCCCAGTTTCTGCCTTAATTTATAGCTCCTATTTTTATGTATCATGTGGCACGTTAGCTATCACGTCCAAATTCCATTAAAATAAAAATTAAAGAACTAGACCCAAAAGAGAATTTTTTTCTTATGAACTTTTAATGCTCTATAATTTATTTTTTTTTAACCAAAGGACAGAGGGTCTTTTGAATTTTCCCAGGAGAAATTTCCAGCCATCTGAAAAACTCAGCCAGCATTAACAAGTGCATTTAAAATAGCAGCATTCATTTTTTTCCTCTTTAATAGTTCCAGAGTACAATGACCAATTCAACCTAGACTGAATGACTAACTTTGAAAAGACAATGGGAATGTGATAAAAGAAGAAAAAAAAGGCAGATGCAGGAAAGGAATGGCTTCTGTACACACATGTGGACCACCTCTCCACTATAACACACACACACACACACACACACACACACACACACACACACACACACACACGGTTTTGAAATGCTTTTCCTACCAGCACGACCTGACCTTTTAGGACTTACTCATCTTGCTTCTCAGAGAGTCTGCCTTCCCAAGCCCTGCAGGGTGAACAGTGAGAAGTGACTAGCTCTGTGTTCGATACAAGGGGAGATACCTGACCTCAGATGGGAAAACCGTGTAGGTCTCCCTTCCTGAAATTTTGTAATTGAGATATACCAACTCTTAACACAAACACTGAGGACCGGAAAGAACTGCAATGTAGCCGTTTGCTACACTATACCTGTCTAGCTATTAAAGGTGGGGATGGAGAATAAAATATATGAGGAGAGATAAACCGAGAGACAGAAAGGGAGAGCCTGTCTCTGTTTCTAGTGACTTCCCTGGTTTTAGCTCTCTCAAAGCCAGAGCAAGCATTCCCTCACCTCTTTTACTGCAAAATCCCCCCTCAGCCAGAGTATGTTAAGCACTTTCTTCTTGGTGTTCCCATATAGATTTTTAAACTCTACACTCATTCAAATTATCTTTCCTATGTATGTTTCCATTCCCAGGACCTAGTAAAGGACTTACCCAATGCTAAACAAATGACTGCATGACTAGAAGAACGCATTAGAGAATTAGGAAATGCAACATAATGCAGTGAACATTGTACATGGGTACAGGTGCAGGAAGGGTTGAGCACACTGGAGTACAGCAAACCTGCAGCTCGGGGTTGAATGGGTTAGAAGCTCTATCTGTGAAAATAGCTAATATCTTCAAAATGAAACTAAGAAGTGATTTTAAGTGTCTCCTTTTCCCTGTGTTCCCCCCTGAGTCCCTAAGGAAATGCAGCAAGATCAGGTGAACAGCCTGTTCGACTAATCCTCCGTACATACAAGCTGCAGGGAGTGGCATTGGTGGAAGGGCACACTGAAGCGGTAAGGGAAGCAACAGTCTCAATCACTCCCACAGGGCAGCAAGGGCAGCGTATCCTCATCATTCTGACAGCTCCCTGTGAAAGGTTCAGGAGCTTGCAAGATGGGTCAACAGTTAAAGGTGTTGTTGCAAAGCCCAGTGATCTCAAGTGATCGCTCTCAGTGAGTTCAATCTCTGGGATTCACAAGGTGGAAGGAGAGAATGAGAGTGAGTTCCTGCAGGTCCTGTGACTTCCACATGCTTGCCCTGGAACACACAGACAGAGAGAGAGAGAGAGAGAGAGAGAGAGAGAGAGAGAGAGAGAGAGAGAGAGAGAGAGAGATGATGTAATGAAACATTTTTGAAAAAAGGAAGAGCCAAGATGTCAAACTTCCTGGACTTGATTGACACATGAAGATTCCAGCAAACACAAAAGCAAGGTCATCGAATCATTTCCTTGTCGGGACACACACCTGGAAATGGAATGCACAGCAATAATTCAATGGTACAGTGCACATTTAAAGTTGAAGACTTTTTTGGCATAGGCTATAAAAAAACTGAAATGGATCTTCATGGCTCAATGTTATATATTTTTTTTAAAGTGAATCACTCATAAACAGCCACAAGCTAAATTCACAACTAATAATTACATATGTAGGCAACATCCAAAAGAATTTGGTACAAATAAGGGAACAAAACCAATTTCCTAACTTTTCAATCCAGTGCAACTTTTATCCAAATATCATTGCTATAAGAAATAAAATCATAGACAGCTAACACGCTGACGATTGATGTACAAGAATAATCTTAAGTTTCCCAGCCCTCCTCAAACACATATTTGAAGGTAACTGCTGTAATAAGGACATTCTATGACTGTATGGGAATAAAAATGAAGTCAATAATACCTTTCTTTCCCACACTCAAAGGATTCTCTGAGGCATTAGAGAAATAACATAAAAGGTAAAGCAGCCTTGGCGTTAAAATGTCAGTTATTGTTCCCTGGGTTGTTTTGATAGACTGTAGCTTCAATGTGGACCAATTGTGTGTTTCTAATTTTGTACCCCAGACTCAATGGACTCACCCATCCACTCTCATGCAGAGATGAAATCTACAGCCCTTTCCACAAAGCAGAGGCTGCCTAGAATAACTTAACGGCATAAAGAAGCGTGTGCGAGAGCGTAGATAGTTTGAAGCCCTCTGAGAAAGGCCCAGGAGGCGTGAGGCTATGTCTGCTCTCTCCTCCCAAAGAGTAACACTGGGTAAAGAAGACTGAAAAGCATGTTGAGGACAAATAACAGTGACAACAAACATGAAGCACAAACTGAGACACGCTGAGTGTCACACTGAATTGTGTCCTCCCGTAAGGATGGAAACGTGTGAACGGAAGCGCTTCTCTGCCCACCAAAACTAACTTGTTCTTTGTCGTTCATTGATTTACACTCTGTCATAATGCTGTAAAAATTGTTTTGGTCTCAAGAAGGATGACCAAAATGCGAATGCTTCACTCCTTCTTTAAAAGGGGAACAAGAATACCCTTGGGAGGGAATAGGGAGGCAAAGTTTAGAACAGAGACAGAAGGAACGCTCATTCAGAGCCTGTCCCACATGTGGCCCATACATATACAGCCACCCAATTAGACAAGATGGATGAAGCAAAGAAGTGCAGGCCGACAGGAGCCGGATGTAGATCTCTCCTGAGAGACACAGCCAGAATACAGCAAATACATAGGCGAATGCCAGAAGCAAACCACTGAACTGAGAATGGGACCCTGTTGAAGGAATCAGAGAAAGAACTGGAAGAGCTTGAAGGGGCTTGAGACCCCATATGAACAACAATGCCAACCAACCAGAGCTTCCAGGGACTAAGCCACTACCCAAAGACTACACATGGACTCACCCTGGGCTCCAACCTCATAGGTAGCAATGAATATCCTAGTAAGAGCACCAGTGGAAGGGGAAGTCCTTGGTCCTGCCAAGACTGAACCCCCAGTGAACAGGATTGTTGGGGGGGGTAATGGGGGAGAATGGGGAGGGAAGCCCATATAGAAGGGGAGGAGGAGGGGTTAGGGGGATGTTGGCCTGGAAACCGGGAAGGGGAATAACAATCGAAATGTAAATAAGAAATACCCAAGTTAATAAAGATAAAAAAAAAAGAAAGTACAATATAGGAAATAGAAGGAATCTTGCTGCAGTTCGCTTTGCATAGTTGTCTTGGGTTACGATTGTGTATAAAAAGTGAGATTAGATAAAATAAAAATTTCAAAACTTGAAAAAAAATTGTTTTGGTACGGTCAATAATCCTTTTCTTGAAGAAAGTTTAAAGATTCAAGAGGATAGGCAATGTCTTTGTATTTTGTCACTGTGTTTCCAGCATCTAATACAAAGACTGGTATGGAGTAGAGACCACTCAGGGAGAGAGAAACACAGCTGAATAACATCTCAGCGTGGCTCATAAAGTGTCTGAGAGTCCCTGCGCAGGAGGCAGGCACCAATGTTGCCGCATTTTCTCCCTTTATATGATTCTTGTTGGATCTTACTCCCTCTGTGTTTCTCTGTCCATATTTATCTGCCTCAGTCTCTGTCTCTCCTTCTCTGTCTCTGTCTCTGTCTCTGTATCTGTCTCTCTCTGGCCTCCCCAACTTGAATGCATGCATGGAGGTTGGGAGGGAAGAAGGGATGGAGAGGGAGGAAAATAAAGGAAAGGAAGGATGGAGGAGGGAGCAGGAGGGAGGGAACAAGGGAAAGAAGGAGGGGGAGAAAGGGAAGGAGGAGAAAACGAGGGGGGAAGGGGAATGAAGGGGGAGGGGGGAACAACAGAAGGCTTGACTAAAGTATGCTGAATAGAGCTAAAAAAAAAAAAATTCTCAGCTGAGGATTATCAAATGGCCAAAAAGGACCTAAAGAAATGTTCAACATCCTTAAGTCATCAGGGAAATGCAAATCAAAACAACTCTGAGATTCCACCTCACACCACTCAGAATGGCTAAGATAAAAAACTCAGGTGACAGCAGATGCTGGCGAGGATGTGGAGAAAGAGGGACACTCCTCCATTGTTGGTGGGGTTGCAGACTGGTACAACCATTCTGGAAATCAGTCTGGAGGTTCCTCAGAAAATTGGACATTGAACTGCCTGAGGATCCAGCTATACCTCTCCTGGGCATACACCCAAAAGATGCCCCAACATACAACAAAGACACGTGCTCCACTATGTTCATCGCAGCCTTATTTATAATAGCCAGAAGCTGGAAAGAACCCAGATGCCCTTCAACAGAGGAATAGATACAGAAAATGTGGTACATCTACACAATGGAATATTATTCAGCTATCAAAAACAATGACTTCAAGAAATTCATAGGCAAATGGAATGAACTAGAAAATATCTTCCTCAGTGAGGTAACCCAATCACAGAAAAACACACGTGGTATGCACTCATTGATAAGTGGATATTAGCCAAAAAGCTTGAATTACCCAAGATGCAATCCACAGATCACAGGAAGCTCAAGAAGAAGGATGACCAAAATGTGGATGCTCCCACTCCTTAAAATGGGAAAAAATATCCATAGGAGGGAATATGGAAGCAAAGTTTAGAGCAGCAACTCAAGGAATGGCCATTCAGAGTCTGACCCACATATGGCCCATATATATATGGCCCCAAAACTAGATAGGATTGAGGAAGCTAGCAAACGAATGCTGAAAGGGACCGGATATAGATCTCTCCTGAGAGACACATCCAGAGCATGTCCAATACAAAGGTCAATGCTAGCAGCAAACCACTGAACTGAGAACAGGACCCCCTTTGGGAAGTTAGAGGAAGAATTGAAAGAGTTGAAGGGGTTTGCAACCCCATAAGAAAAACAATGCCAACCAACCAGAGCTTCCAGGGACTAAACCACTAACAAAAGACTACATGGATTGTCCCAGGGCTCCAATTGCACATTTAGCAGAGAATAGCCTTGTTATGGCACTAGTGGAAGATGAAGCCTTTGGTCCTGCCAAAGTTGGACTCCAGTGCAGGGAAATATGGTGGGCAGAAAGAGTAATGTTTAGGGGGAATACCCATATGGAGGTGAGGGAACAGAGTAATGGGGGCTTATGGACAGGAAACCAGGAAGGGGAATAACATTTGAAATATAAGTGAAGAAATATATCGAACAAAATTTTTGAAAAAAAAAAGAATGCTGAATAATGAGTGGGGATAGTATCTGGATCACAAAAGATTTGAGAAATAATTTTAGCAATTGGATGAAGAGGAAAAATACCTATGAAACAGCCTCCCTGTCCCCTTTATACAAACATATTCTTTTAAAAATCACAGCAGTCTGTAATACTTTGGGAGCAGGGTAGGGGCCATCTGCATTACTTTAAGGTTAGATTGTGAGCATTCGGTCAGGTGTTATTAAACACATCTGGTGACTAACGTTGAGCCTCACAGATCTCAGTCCCCATCCTATTGCCAGCCCTAAGTTAAGTTACTTAAATCTCTCAACTCTGGCAGATTTTTGTACAGAGAAGTAAAGGAAATAAGAGCTGCCCCATAGAGTAGCTATAAGTACCCAAAGTACCCAAAGCGTGTTTAGGGAACTGCCTACATGGTGGGCATTATTAGTCCAAATCCTACCTACCGCATTGCTATCTATTGCTAAGTAAAGGATCATTACTGTTGAAGGAAATGTCATAGCTGCTTAGTGGAGTGGTAATGGCCTGCCTAATAGAAAATGCTTTGTTTCAGATCTGTTTATTACACAGATGCTCACAGCTAGCTGTGCAATAATGACGGCTTCATGCCCCAGTGGAATGTGAGTTGTATTATGGAGGAAAAGGTTGTCTCTTCATTAGGCGTATAAGGTGTGCTGTGAACCAGTCGAGTGTCAATGGCCACATGTCAAATGAGAGCTTAAGTCAAGAAATACATGTAAATGCATAACTACCTAATATTATTTTAATTGCTTTCTACATTTTTTCTACATTTTTTCAAACTACAGTTTTTGTTGGATAGCTCTGGATTGGGGACCTAACATGGGACATTATCACTGCAGCGTGCTTCAATCTATCCCCATTGAAATTAAAATTCAAGCGTCTATGGTTCCACAGTGCATTGCTTCTGGTTTGCATAGCCACACAATATATTCATTGTTGTGACTCGCTTTGCATAAATCAATCTCATTAATATCTTATTCATCTTCTCCCTCTCCAGAATCGTGAATCGACTTAATTCTGCGAAGGAGGAAGTGTCAGCGCTCAGGCAGCTAGGAAAATCTGCATAATTCTACTCCATCTTTGTTCAATAAAACCTGTACCGTAGAAGGTCATGTGGCTTGTTAGCTAATTCTAAGTCTGATGCCTCCATGTTTCTCTGTGAAGCAAAAGCATATATATATATACATACATACACAGAACAGGTGGGTAGATGTTTAAGGCCACCCAAGCTGTGAAAATCACTCTCGGTTCATGCCCTTCAGGGGAATTCTACTGGGAGTCCCACTTAAGAAAAGAAGAGGAGAGGCATTGTCTTACTGAAGCTCAGAGTAACAGACATTACCCATACCATTAGATGCAGAGGCACTATGGAGACACAGGCAGCCACACTCCCTGGTGACTTGTAGAATACCTTAGGGTGCAAGCGCAGACAAGCTCTACAGCTGAGGTTTGTAATGAAGCCATCTTTTAAAACAATTCCTCAGAGGAGAAGATGAGAATTACTACAGAGGTCATGAGACTCCTCCCCGGTTCGGTGGAGCCCCTTAGAAAGCTGATGATGGATGCACAAGTACAAGACACGTCTTAGTCTGCACAAGAAATGTGTATCGGTTTCATGGGATCTCAATAACAGAATTGCTTCCTCTCAGCTAAAGGTTCTGCAGATAATGATTGTTCTCTCTACGTAGCAAGCACCTTACGACTGTACCTCCACCTCCCACCACAGTGTTTCCCTATAAACGGTTCAGAGAATGAAACATGTCATTCTGTTTTGCTTGAAGTACAAGATGAGAGAAAGAAAACAGACTGTCATATTTACACTTCCCTCTTCTCCTCCAACGTTCTCATCTCCTCCATTTATAGTGATCCAGTGTAGGACTTGAGAATAGTGTCTTGCTAAATTTTCCTCTACTTTTTTTTTATTGAAAATAGATGGGGTTGGGGATTCAGCTCAGTGGTAGAGCGCTTGCCTAGCAAGCGCAAGGCCCTGGATTCGGTCCCCAGCTCCTAAAAAAAAAGAAAAGAGAAAAAAAAAAACGAAAATAGATTTTATTCAGACCACATAGTCTGATTAGAATTTCCCCTCCCCCAACTCCTCTGAGCTCCTCCCCAAACTCACTTCCCATCCAGATCCACATGTTTTCTGTCCCTTGAGAGAAACCACACAGGCATCGAAAAAACAATAATAAAATAACATGAAATAAAAACAAACAATCAGAAGAAAAAGAGCCAAAGGAAATCCATGAGAAACACATTCAGATGCAGAGACAAACACATCCATACACTCAGGAATCCTTTAAAAACTAGAAAATCAAACCAGAAAATACCATCCTGAGTGAGATGACCCAATCACAGAAAAACACACATGGTATGCACTCACTGATAAGTGAATATTAGCCCAAAAGCTCAAATTACCCAAGATAAAATTCACAAACCACATGAAGCTCAAGAAGGACAACCAAAGTGCAGATGCTTCGGTCCTTCTTAAAAAGGCAGAACAAGAATATTCATAAGAGGGGGATATGGAGGCAAAAGTTTGGAGCAGAGACTGAAGGAACGCCATTCAGAGCCTGCCCCACTTGGGTATACAGTCCATACATATACAGCCACCAAAACTAGATAATATTGATGAAGCCAAGAAATGCATGCTGACAGGAGCCAGATATAGATATCTCCTGAGAGGCTCAGGCAGAGCATGAGAAATACGGTTTGGCTAGCAGCAAACCACTGAACTGAGAACAGGATCCCCATTGGAGGAATTAGAGAAAGGATTGAAAGAGCTGAAGGGGCTTGCAACCCCATAAGAACAACAATACCAACCAACCAGAGCTCCCAGGGACTAAACCACCATCCAAAGAATACACATGGACAGACCCATGGCTCCAGCTGCATTTTTAGCAGTGGATAGCCTTGCTGGGCACCAATGAAAGGAGAATCCTTGATCCTGCTAAGGCTGGAACCCCCAGTGTAGGGGAATATAGGAGGTGGGCAGGGAGGAGGGCTGGATGCAGAGGGGAACACCCTTATAGAAGGAGGGGAGGGGAGTGAGATAGAGGGCTTTTGTCCAGGAAACCAGGAAAGGGAATAACATTTGAAATGTAAATTAAAAAATCCAGGGGTTGGGGATTTAGCTCAGTGGTAGAGCGCTTGCCTAGCAAGCATAAGGCCCTGGGTTCGGTCCCCAGCTCCGGAAAAAAAAAAAAATCCAATAATAAAACTCCACAAAACCAGAAGCTATAATATGCAAATGTACCTGTAAGATGAAAATAATAGGTAAATAGATTAATTAATTAATTAATTAATATCCTAACAAAACATGAGACAAAAAACTTCCAAAGATGCCATTGAGTTCGCTTTGTGTTGGCCATCTTCTGCTGGGCAGGGGTCCTGGCCTTAAGAGTGATTTATATCCCAAGTGAGACTCAGTTGAAGAAAACTACTTTTTAACTTGTGAGTAATTATCAGTACAAGGTAGGTGCTGGGTTAGTGATGGAACCTTGTGTCCACATCTCTCAGGACTTGGACCCCACGAGATTGCAGATGTAGACAATTGTGAGTCGCCTTGTGGGTGCTTGGAATTGAATGCAGGACCTCTCTCAACCACTGAGCCATTCCTCCAGCCATCCTGATGGAACTTTTAGAGCCTCTGATGAATACATTATATCACCTGCAAATAAAGATACTTTGACTTCTTTCCTTCCTCTTTATACCCCATTGGTCTCCTTCCTTCAATGTCTGTTAATCTAGCTAAGACTTCTAGTGCTATACTGAATGGGTCTGGAAAGAGTGGACAACCTTGTCTTTCTCCTGATTTCAGTAGAACCGCTTTGAGTTTCCTTCCATGTAGGTTGATGTTAGCTATGAACTTACTAAAAACCACCTCTGTTATTTGGAGTTATGTCCCATGTACCCTTAGTCTCTGTAGGACTTCTGACACAAAGGATGTTGGATCTTGTCAAAGGTCTTTTCTGTATCTAACAAGATTACCATGTGAGTTTTGTGGCTTAGGGTGTTTATAAGGTGGATTACATTTGTTGATTTATGTGTGTTAAACCATCTCTGCACCTCTTGGATGAAGCCTGCTTGAAGACAAAAATCAAAACAATTGTTGACCTTAGAGTCTGTGCTGCCTGTATTCTGTTTATTAAATACTCTCCTGCGTCAATGAGTTCAAGGCCATTCCCCACTCGTTACTCTATCAGTCTTAGTGCATCTGTGGATACACTTATGTTGAGGTTTGCTCATACATTGGAAGCTGAGTTTTTGCAGAGTGATGAGTATGGATCTGTTTGCATTCTTCTACATACAACCCTCCAGTTTGACCAGCACCACTTGGTGAAGATGCTGTCTTTTTTCCAATGTGTATTTCTTTATCAAAAACAGGTGTGCATATATGCATAAATGTCTGAGTCTTCAATTCTAGTCCCTTGATAAACAACTCTGGTTTTGTGCAAATACCATAATATAACCTGAGATCAGGGATACTGATACCGTTAGTGGGTCTTTTATTACTAGGACTGTATTAACTACAGTGTGTGTGTGTCTGTGTGTGTGTCTGTGTTTGTGTGTGTGTCTGTGTGTGTGTGTGTGTGTGTGTGTGTGTGTGTGTGTCTGTGTGTGTATGTGTGTGTGTGTGTCTGTGTGTATGTGTGTGTGTCTGTGTATGTGTGTCTCTCTCTCTCTGTGTGTGTGTGTGTGTGTGTGTGTGTGTGTGTGTGTGTGTGTGTGTGTGTGAAACTGAAAGTACTCCGTTTTGGTGGAGATTGCCCTGAATCTGTAGATTGCTTTTAGTAAAGTGTCCTTTTTCTCTATATTAATCCTACTCATCCATGCAAGCGGAATTATTTCATCTTCTGATACTTTCTTCAATTTCTCCCTTCAATGTCTTAAAGCTTTTTAATCAGACAAATCTTTCATTTGCTTGTTTAGAGTTACTCTAAGATGATTTTTTAGTATATTGTGAAAGGAATTGATGCCCTAATGTCTTCGTCAGTCTGTCGTTTATTTAGGATTTGCATGTATTAACTTTGTATCCTGCTTCTTTGCTAGAAGTGTTTATTAGATGTAGGGAGTACACTGTGCCTCTTGGGTGCAGCAGAAGTATATATCCTGATGTGGTACTCAATCTGTTAGTGTGGGTCTTTTTTGTTGGGGAACTGAGACCAATGACCTTGAGAGTTATTAACGAGCAGTGTTTGTTGATTCCTGCTATTTTGTTATTGTGCTGTGGTTCCCCCAGCCCTTTTTACTTGCTGGTCTAAGATTGTTTATTCCTTGTGCTTTCTTGGACGTGACTAACCTCTTCGGGTTGAAATTTTCCTTCTAGCTCCTTCTGCACAGTTGGATTTTAGATAAATACTGCTTAAATTTTGTTCTATTATGAAACATCTTTCTCTATTGTGATTGAAAGTTTTGCTGGGTATAGTAGTCTAGGTGGCATTTGCAATCTCTTTGAGTTGTAGAGCATTTTTCCAGGTTCTTCTAGATTTTAGAATCTCCATTGAAAAGTCAGATGTCATTCTATTAGGTCTGCCTTTATATCTTACTTGGTCTTTTTCCCCTTGGAACTTTTAATATTCTTTCTTTGTACTATATGTTTATTGTTTTCGTTATCATATGTCATGGGGAATTTCTTCTTACCCTGTCTATTTGGTATTCTATATGTTTTTGTGCCTTGATGGACATTTCTCTTTTCCCACATAACACTTTTACTGATTCTCTAAGAGTTTCCTATCATTCACTCCTGTCCTAAACCCTTTCCAGTCCTTCCATGTCTGCCCCACCTTGTGACTCACAAAATCAGTAAAAAATAAAAATAAGAAGAGGGGGGTCGGTCCAGTTTGTGTTATCTGTATACTCACTGAGGTATATAAGAGTACTCTTCAAAGGTTTCCTGTCTAGGTTGGAGGTTGGGTGAGATGAATGTAGTGGTTGTCAAAAAAAGCCCCCTATGCCCATCCCTGTCAACTGAACATCTTCAGTTGACATCATTGATATCACAAAAAAGTTGTCTCTTTGCTCTTTAGAAGGCACTAGAAGCATGGATAATGGGCCTCCACAGAGTTTCTGGCAACAGCACAGACCATGCTGTTGTAGAGCCATGGACCCAGGCAATGTCCTTGGATGCTACCTGGACTACCAATGACGCTATGACCTCAGGTGGCAGCACAGGGTAGTCCCATCAATATGACCCGAGTGGCAGCATGACCTACAGACATGACTTTGGGGTACAACACAGAGCACAGATATCTGCATGACCTTTGGTGGCAACATGGGCCTCAGACATCATCTTGGTCCCAGCACAGTGTGTCCTATCAAAGCATGGGCAGTTACAGTCCTGCCTGGCTCAACCAGTCGCTAGCTTTCTCACCACCATTTCCATGAGAAACCATTTCACAGCAGACGTCCTGGAATTCTGATTCTTACATACTTTCTACCCCCAGTTCTGCAGTGCTCTCTGAGTCACAGGTGCATGAGCTGTGACATATCTGATGGTGCCTGTCCCAGCTGTAGTTTTCTGTGATGCCTTCCATTTCCAAAGCCTCTTTGATATAGGGCGGTAGCTGCATTTATCTCTGTGTATAAAGATAAGACTTAGGATGTCGCTAGCAATTAACCTAGTCTAGCCAAGTGGCAGTAGACAAAGATATACACATTGTGAAAAATAAAATACATTTTAAAAATAAAAATCTTAGAACCTGTCAGCTTATAATTCTATCCAGTGGGGAAGAAGGGGCAATCAGAATCTTAAGAAGTACTAAAGGAAAGTCTTTGAGTTAAAAACAGATGCATCAAATCTGCAAAAAGAAATGAAAAGTTTCCGAAAGTTTTTGATGCAAGGGTAGGTATAAAGAGTCAGCTAATTATATTTAAGGCTTCCTTCACAGGAGGAAACATATGCCTCATACTGTAAATCTGGCCAAGAACACAGTTTTGAGTTTACTTGCCCCAGGAATGAACCTACTACTCGTATTCTGCTAAACAGACATAGTATCAAACTGGCTTCTAAATTCCTAGATCCATATATTAGTGCAGCTATCAAACCACATCAATGAAGTTTTTTTGTATAGTGGAAATGGTTAATGGAAAACCTCACAAGTGGTCAAAGTGCAAAGAATAAGTCCCAGAGGAGTGCCCAGTCACAAATGGAACCGTCGTTTCACACATGAACATACAAACTTATGCATGGACATACAAATGCTCACACACACACACACACACACAAACATGCAAATGCACATGTACGCACTTGCATACACACACACATATGCATGTGCATACACGTGCACAGACACAGACAGATACATACACACAGAAAGGCTCAGGTACTATCATGGAAAGGGGGCAGGAAGTCTGTAAGAGCCAGATGTCTGCAAGAACTAGAGTGAAACATGACAGGACCACTACAGTCAAGAAGCCACAGCAGCCATGATTGCCTCCATAAGATCAAATGAGACAGCATTCTAGCATGGAAGGGAAGAGACTCTCAAACCCCCATCGGTAACAGAGGGGCCATGGAAAGCTGATGGTTCCTTGAGGTAAGGAGAGTCGATTCTCTTTAAGGTGTGTGACTCCTGGTAGGTCCGCCATGCTCCACACTCAGGAGTATCAGAACAGTTCAGATTGGACTCCGTGGTTCGAAAGAAAATGAGTACATAGTGAGATGGGGACTAGAGAGGTGGAAATGGATTTGGGACAAGTTAGGAGGAGGGGTAAAATGAGCAAAGTGTATTGACTAGCATAATGGCTCACAAGACAGCAATCTATACATTACTATACATTTAAAGTCTATACGCTCTACTGCACGCATTACTTTCTCACTACCACAGCAACAGACTTACTGGTTTAAAAATCACAAATGCATTGTCTAAGGTTCCAGCTGTCTTAAGTCTAAAATAGGTCTCACTGGGTAGAAGGGCAGATGTCTACAGTTCTGATCTCCTCTGGAGTCTCTAAAGGAAAATGCATTTTTTGCCTTCTGGGTCCTCAAGAACTCATATATTTGAGGGAATGACTAATGTACCCATTTTCTCTTCAAAGCAGGCCAAAACCAGTCCAGTCTACCACATATTGTACCTTGTGTCACTGTCTTCCCCAACCCCTCACTCTTTTTATTGAAAAGGACTGTGTGATTCCATGGACTCATGCAGATTAGTCAGAGTAATTCTCTTATTTTAAGGCCTGTTGATAAGCCGCCATGATTCCTATAGGACCTCGATCACTCTGTCAATCACCCTTGTCGAGGACCAGTAGTAGGTTCTGTAGATCAAGACAGAGGACATCTGTGGCAGTCATTACTCTGTCCACATCTTGTATGAATTTTCCTTCAAAAGAACAGAGGGTTCAGAAGCTATTTATGCCTGATATGTGCCAGGCACTATGTTACGTGCTTAAGTGTGCAGTTAAGCCTTTCCTCGTTTTATTTTTTCACTAGCTTCTTCGATTCAGGGAAGTTGGTTTGTGTTACTATGATGACAACAGAATCTGGTACACCCAGGGCTCTTTATCAGAGAACATTATTGGCTGAATGATTATGAAACAAACAATAGGTGTTATACTTTTACTGATTTTATTAACAGTATTGAATTCTTTCGTTGGCAGAGCTCTGTGTAAGCAAAAATCATAGAGGTTGAGAAGTCATATTCATGAATGAAAAGTGAGAAAGAAATCTGCTTTTTAGACATTAATGTCTGTTTTGAACAGCATGCCCTTACATTAAGACCTAGAGGGCAGAGCCATCTCTTGACAGACTCAGCTTTCTACTAGGAAATAGAGACCACCACAAAGGCTGGAGAGATGACTCAGAGGTTAAGAGCACTATCTGGGGTTGGGGATTTAGCTCAGGTAGAGCGCTTGCCTGCAAGCTAAGGCCCCACTCGGGTCCCCAGCTCCTAAAAAAAAAAAAAAAAAAAAAAGAGCACTATCTGCTCTTCCAGAGGTCCTGAGTTCAATTCCTACCAACATTGGCTCATAACCATCCAAGATGAGACCTGGTGCACTCTTCTGGCCTGGAGAACACAAGCAGATAGAACGCTGTATACATAATAAACAAATCTTGAAAGAAAGAAAGAAAGAAAGAAAGAAAGAAAGAAAGAAAGAAAGAAAGAAAGAAAGAAAGAAAGAGGAGGGGAGGAAGAGGAGGAGAAGAGAGGGGAGAAGGGGAGAGAGAGAGAGAGAGAGAGAGAGAGAGAGAGAGAGAGAGAGAGAGAGAAGAGAGGGTGGGCCCTCAGAGATTTCTCCCAGTTACTTATATTATTCTTTTTTTTAAGATTTATTTATTTCATGTATGTGAGTACACTGTCGATGTCTTTAGACACACCAGAAGAGGGCATCGGACCTCACTTCAGATGGTTGTGAGCCACCATGTGGTTGCTGGGATTTGAACTCAGGACCTCAGGAAGAGCAATCAGTGCTCTTAACCACTGAGCCATCTCTCCAGCCCATATTATTCTTATATTACTTATATTATTATATTCTTTTCTTTTCATCATTTCAAGCTAAAGCATACTGCATTAAAAAATACCATTCAGGAATTTATTTCCTTTTATTGTTATTTGTTTCTAAAGGTTTATAAAAAGTCAGCGACAGAAAATATTTGATGACTTTTATCAACCTTTCTTGCACTTTTTTAAACAATTGAAGGCTTGGTTTCCTTCATAAGTTCTCTCAAATGGGAACACATAAGAAGTCTCTGGGGCAGAGGGAGATGTTGCATTTAACTGTACTGGGAGGAGGGTGAGCACATTGCCTTTTTCCGTTTTCCCTGTGACGTATTTATTTTATATCTATATGTAAAAATACCAACAACTTCCTCTCTGCCTTTTTCTCCCCCAACCCCATTTGTGTTTTGAACACCACAGCTAAGATCCTGTGCTTCTTCGTAACTCTACACTCTATCCAGACTCCCCCTCTTTTGCCCCTCTTTTGTCACAGGTTAAATGAGAAGAAATCATTTGCATCAATGAAAGTCCAGGTAACTCTGACTGAATGTTTTGTGGAGTGATCCTCACAGAATTAGCAAATAGACATCTTTATTTCCAAAGATCTGCCTTTACTTGCTTACTACTTAATAATTTTAAAACAATTTTCTGTTTTAAAGTTTGTATGATCTATTCAGTTTCTCAAACACCTTGTCTGGGGTTAATCTGCCCCCCTGGTCCTGTGATAAAGAGAGAAGAGAATAAAAAAACATCCTAAAAGGTAAACACTGTGTTTGAGGGCAGTTAGATAATAAAGCGTCCCAGGACTGTCTGGTATCTTCTCAAGAGTTAGGATTCAGTTACTGTCTGTCAATAATCCAGAAATGCCCGTGGTGATGATGGCTAAGTGGAACTCTCCCCTAAGGGAAGGGCATCCTTCCTGGGATACTGTAGCGGAGCTTCCAGATGACCGTTTCCATAAGGCTTCTCTAGTCCTTCGTTCCAGATGATGCAAGTGTCTGTCTGGTGCTTGCTGCTTCGGTGGTTTGCCCCTACTTGCTATATATTTAATAAACCCATTTATTCTAAAGGAAAACCATGCCTGCCACTGTCTATATAGGACTTCACAGCTTCCAGAAATGGGAGCCAATGAATCTTGTTCATTGTGAATGACCTAATCTCAGGTATTCTGTGCTAAAAACACAAAATGGACTAAGATGGCGGTTTATTTGTGACCACTGAAAGTTGGCTAAAGGCCTGTTTTTGAGATACAAATTTAATAGGCAAAATCTCCCTCAGAGGTTTCCAGGGAGGCATCCATTTTGGATAAAGAGCATTAACCAAATCCACTCAAACAATTTCATTCTTACAAAGAATTAACTTCAGTTACTTTTTTCAGGACTCAAAAAATTGTCACAAAGGTAAAAAAGCATATTAACACACACACACACACACACACACACACACGCACATACGATGCACCTTTTGTTTCATTCAAATATGCCTTTAATATAAGAATACTCCATATTGGGAAGGTAATATCTGTCCCATATTTATAACTTTATTCTTGTAACAGAGTCATTCTATTGATTTATTCAATTACTTTTCAATACTAAAAAAATCATATTTTCTGTTATTCCTATGCCAAGAGAGAGAAATTCACAGAGAAACAACAGACTGGCAACGCGTAAGTAACAGCAATAATCTTGACCTTGTTTTCACGTGATTATTATTTAACTCAATTGCATGTGATGTAAAATTAATTGATTTTAAATGCTACGTATAGATCATAACAAAAACAAATTACACGTCGTTAATATAGAAAGTAAGTGCGACATTCTCCTTACATTTCATGTTTTAAATTCTGCTTAGAAGCCACCGCACAGACTTTGAACAACAGATATCTCATTTTCTAGCAGACAGCTTTCCACTCCTTCCCGCTGCAATCATACAGACTGAGTTGTGGGCAAAAAACTGGAAAAGAATTTTTAGTAGCCAACACTGGAATTCACTAGTATCTACAACAGATCAGAAATCTTTATCAAATGATGCGGAGCAGTTTGGGGCACAATGCATTTGCTTGTTCTACATGATTTGCACAGGAACAGCGCCCTCCCTGCTGGTGAGATCATAAAATCCACCTTCAACATTACTTCGAAAACACCGATTCTTTTTTTTTCCCCTATATAAAATAAAATAGCACTTCTCAATGCCTGTGTAAGAGTGATGCCAGTATCTGCAACAACCAACCAGAAGGGCATCGCTACCCTTTCTAGAAAGAAAAGAAAGCTGACAAGAGACAGGAAGGCTGCATTTTTTCTGGGCTTCCAGTCACAGACAGGTCTGACTTGCTTTTGCAGCTTACTCAACTCTGAAATGGTCATCCTTGGACTCACTCTGCATGCTAGATGTAGCAATGATTATGAGAACATCAGTTAAGGGTCTAATGCTGTTTTTGTGCCCTTTGTTGTAGGCTGGCTGTTTAATTCTTTACTATGGTCCCGTGGGTGGGTTCTATTATAATGCCCATTTCTCAGACAAGAGTAGAAGCAACTGAGAATTTAAATAACATACCCAAGATCAAAGCGCAACTAAGGCAATGAACCAGGTGCCTTGGCTCCACGGACTCCATAGTATTCATCACTACTGTTCAGTGACTTTCCTCAACACCACCTCCCAGGGCTATTGTCAGCTCCTTTATGCAAATACCAAGTGTGCTACAAACCCCTTCTACCAAACCCCAAGAAAGCTCTGCAACCTTTCTCCTTGAGAATGAAATCCTTCCAGTAGCTTCAAGGCATATAAACAGTTGCTCAGAAAGAAACAATAGATTCCAAGAAAGCATCAGCCAGCTCCCAACACCTCCGGGTGATGACTCACGCAAGCCCAGGATGACTGCTTCCCTTCTGTTGCACGCCACTTTCTGCTTCTCCCTGTGGCTTGTCTCAGAGTTAACCTTGAAAGGGAAAGTATGGTATCTGGGAGATTTCTTGCTTCCAGCCACACACTGACTAAATTGATCAGCCTGGGGAGAGCCTTGGTGGCTCTTTGAGAATCTGAGACTAGAGTCACACTCTGGAGAATCCTTTGGGGAGGGTCAAGCCTTCTGATAGCCCCAAAATCTCCCCCTTTGTTGCTAATGCTCAGTTATACATCTCCACAGACAACCCGTTTTGTTTACGCTTCGTTTCGTCTTGTCTTGTCTTGAGTTGGATTCCCCGCAGCCCGGCTCTGCTGAACTTTCAGTGAGCATGGTCAGGAAGTGCCTAAAATTTTAGCCCACTGTCAGTCCCTTTCTTGTCACCTTGACAGAATGCCCGACATAAAGAACTTAGGAAAGAAACTGTTTTTTCATCTCTTAGTTTGAGAGCCTTTCATTCCAGGCCTCCACCATTCTAAACTCCCAAGTGGGTAGGACAGTATTGGTCATGACAGCAGGAACCCATGACAGAGTAGGCTCTTTCATGACGATTGGTAAGCCATTAATTAGAAACGGTCAAGGACCAGCTATAATGTTTGAAGACACATACCAAGTGGTCTCATTCTCTAGATCCACCCCGTTGGGGTTTAAATCTAAGCCCTGTCCAGACAGAACACACCAAGCCAACACGGTTCCATGTGGAGAGGTTTAATGAGAGAAGAAGAGTAGAAGGGGGGAGAAGTAAAGGCCGGCCGTGAGCATGTGGAGGGAAGAGGGGATGGGGAGAGAAGGGACAGGGAAGAGAGCACAAGAGGAGAAGAGTAAGAACAAGAGCAAGAGAGGAGTAAGAGAGGGAGGAGCGGCCAAGCAGCCCCTTACATAGTGTCAGGCAGAGCTGGCTGTTGCCAGGCAACTGTGGGGTGGAGCTGGCTGTTGCCAGGTAGCTGTGGGGGCGGAGCTTAGACAGAATACCAACACCCCACCCCCTAAAGTTTCTACCATCTTGCAAAATAGCACCACTAAGCATTCTCAAATTCTTCACTATCCATAATTAAACAACCCTGCCAGTCTTATATTCCTTCTCCTGCTTTCACTGCTGAAGGTGCAGAGGTCCACGGCTGCACTTGACATGGGTCGAAAGTAGGAAGTAAAAGTGGGTGAAACTACTGAAAACTGGTGCTAATGATGTTTTTGCACACAAAAGAGTTACATCAACATCAGTAGACAAAAGAGGAGAAAAGCAGTATGGGGCAGAAGGAAAGGTCCTTGGTATAGGTTATGACCTCCTCAGGACTTGGGAGCAAATTATTCCCACAGAGTGGATGCACATCAGCCAAAATGCTTAAAGCCTTTTAGATTCCCCTGTTCTGACCAGTCAGGCCACCAAAAGGAGGCTGTTCTTGACAACGGAGGCCCAGTCAGAGCACTCTGTACAGTAGGCAGGTCTTCTATATAAGTCTTCTATTTATAGGCATCTGAGAAATGTAGCCCCGTCCATCATATACTCAAACAAATGATTTGAGGCTGTTCTCTGCTCCACATGCAGAGGGAGCACGGAGCAGGAAAAATGAAGCGTCTTTTCCGTGTCATTCCTTTTTTTGTTTAAAATGCCCAGCTAGACTGCAAGATGTAAGCTGTATGAATTGTACAGTATGTCTATAGTGAGATGTCTCTTTCTGGAAGCAATGAGGAGGCACGGGAATCCTCACAACCTCTCTAAATACTAAGCTGTCCCCATCATGGAAAAGGGCAAGAACCATCACAATTGGCACAGCCCCATCCATGGGCTTCTGCTTCTCACTCCCAGAATTAGAGAGGAGCCCTCAAATCTCATATACTATTTGAATGGAAGTGATGAATGCCCCAAGAAGAGGGAAAACCTAGTCTCAACTACATCTGCATCCTACACTCTTAAAATAGGTTTTGTTCTATTCAATTCTATGTTTACAGACTTAACAGTAGAGCCAAATGGTTTAACACCTCTATGTAACTAAAAGACAAGTTGTCGCAAGTGCCTAACTGAATGATGTGGGTAGTTCTACAAATGATATCTGAGAATCCTGGTCAATGCTTGTGTTTACAGATACTCAAAAAAAAAAAGTTAGATTATTCAGGACAACAGAGCCAAAACTCTGACTTAATTACCAGCACTGGTCCAAACCAGAGGGCCAGGTGCAGATCAGAGCAGGTACTAAGAAAATAGCCTCAGGTCCTCACGTTTCTGGCTCAAGAAAAGTCACAAAGGCCCCAAACGCTATCGTTCCATATGCTCGGCTGTGGCACTCCCAAGCTGGGAGTGTGGCAACATGCAGCTCGACCGTCTTTCATCCGCAGCTTTATGGAAAAACCAAAGGGTACGTGATGCTGACCGAGCAGGTGGATTTTAGAAAAATATTTCCCTGGCTGTTTGAACCTGTGCAAAATTCTCCACTGAAGGGAGCAACATGACGCTAATTAAAGCTGTCGCTCAGAGTTTGCCAAAACTGCCGGCTCTGACGAATGAGCCTTTCAAAGCCTCCCTAGCTCTTGGAAGGTCTACCAGCCAGTACGCCCCTCATGCAAACAGTCTGTAATCACCGCGCTCCCTTCTGCCCCTGAGGGGCGTGTCCTAAGTTATTTTAAAAGAGCAACTGTGATGATAACTATTTAAATTTTAATTTTAAAAGTCATAAATACTCCAGACACTTGTACGAAATCCTCAAAAGATGTAGAACCCGTCCAGACGTTGTGAATCCCCCGATGGATAAGATCCTGGTAGCTCATGACCCTATCCCAAAACTCGGCATTTCTTGGCAGATCTCTGGAAGATCAGGAATTGAGCAACTCGAAAAGACTGAATAATTAAGGCACAGAGCAAGAGCAGATGAAATGGTGGAAAGCCTGTTAATTCTGACATCGAGTGTTCTCTTCAGACCACGCGCCGGATGCGGAAGGCGTTGCTGGTGGGGTAGCAAAAGAACGCCCTTCTGGTGAGTAGGGCAAAGGACTGGTTCTAGCCCATGATGTGTGAGTAGCAATGGCCTATGTGAACGGTAAGGTCATGGAGGAAGCCTGCTGGTGTTTCTGCCGTCCTGCTCAGACCAGTGGTGGAGCGGCTTCCAGACTGTGCTTGCGTTTCTGTCAGCCTGGATCACTGACTCTCCCAGTCCCTGATGACCTTTTCTTACCCACATACAACTATTATCTTGAAGACAAGAGGATCGCTCATGTCTCTTTTCATATGTTTTCTACATTTGTATGGCCATACCATACTGTATGTCCATAGCATATATGCTGTTTTGGGCATTTTAAATAATGGGAATAGTACCATCTACATACGGTCTCCACATTGCTTTTCTTTTTAATACAAAATTAATTGACTGATTTTTCCACACCACCTCTTTTCTTCCTGATAGGCATTTGGATAGTTTTTAACTTTGCTAAAATAATCAATACCAACACTGCCTGAGATACATGGTTTCATGTGCTTTGAGCATAGGCACAAGAGTTTTTAAGAACTGGCGCTTCAAAGGGAATCAGCAAATTTAATTACATATGGGGTGTTATCAAGTAAATAAAAATATCACCAGCAGCAGAGTCCTTCCTCTTAAAGTTGGCTGTGGGTTCCCAGAAGCCATGGGATGTACTCTAGAACATCACGTCTCTGTGTATATTTTGTCTGTTGGCGTCGTTTACACTTCACGGATGAGGAAGCTGAGCGGTGGGCATCTACACTGGAGTCTGTTTAATATCACAGAGAGAAGAGAGAGGGCTCCTTCCCAAATCAGGGCTTTTAGATGCTACCTTTTCTTAGCTCTTAGCTCTAAAGTCTATACAGGCACTGAGTCCCCGAGGACCCCCACGATCTGCCAGACACATCCATTTTGACTAACGTTACATAGGGAGCACTTCAACACCACTTTCATTTTTACTCTGCTAACTAGAAGTTGGACTGGGTTTTATACATTCGGTGGCTATTTAAATCTGTCCTTCTGCTGCAGCTGACTACTAGAATGTACCTTTTTGTGTTTTTATGTTGGGTCCTTTCCCTTTTTTCTTATTGATACATATGTGCATTTCATATGTCCTTAATGTTAGCTCTTTTGTGAATTACATTTACTGAGTATTCTTTTCAGTCTCTTAGCTGTATTTGAACCGGTTAAATACTTTTAAAGCTCAGATCGTTTCTCTGTTTTCTGTGATTCATCTTTCTAATGTCCTGGAGTCTTCATACATAGGAATCGCGTCTCTATGCCCAGAGTGCAAAGATGTGCAGGTGCGTTCTCTTCCGAGAGTTTTACATTTATCCTTCATGTATAAGCCTCTAACCGAAATTTCTTTGTATTTATCTGGCGTGCTTCCACGGTAGTGACAGGCTATAGAAAGGACCGCTACCTTCCTCTGCTGACTTGAGATGGAATCGCTGTCATGGGGCTTGATGTTCCTAAAAACACGGGATTTAAGTGAGCATCTTTGTACCAATTTTTCCAGTGAGCTTTTCTGGTCATGCGATCCTTGAAGCTCAAGCAGGCAAGCTTTCCTCCTGTGTGCTTCAAAACTGTCTTCCTCCTCCGAGTCTTACACCAGAGCCTCTTGACCTCCTGCATAGGAGTTGCAGAGTCAGTTGTCCTGTTCGTGAAGAACCACTGGAATTGGGTTGAGTTTATAAGGTTGGTGGACATTTTCCTACGAAACCTTTCCATTACAGCATCAGTTCCTTCCGTTTGTTAGCACAGTGCATCACTCTGTGGCTGGGCTTTTTTCCATCGGTCCTTTGGGTAATGTGTTTTAATATTCTTTATGGAAAATGTGCACATTTTCACACCCAGGTTGCCTTTGGTACTCTTTAAATGAAATCTGTTGGGCTGGAGAGATGGCTCAGCTATTAAAGGTTAGGCTTGCAACCAAAAATAAATGGAATCTGCTTTTCTCTTTCTATTCTTCTCTGCTTACTTTGATGTGGTAATATAAATGATTTTTCTTGTGTGCGTCTACCTTTTGTACAGCAAACTTGCTAAGCTATTGTATTCTGCAAAGTAATTTGGTCTACAGCCATTTTACCGTGGAGGTCTCCTGGTGTGTTTTCTCTGATCTTAGAAACTAAGCAGGGACAGACAGTTTGATTTGGATGTGATGTATAATCATTTGTTTCCAAGATCATTTGCATTTTTGACATATGTAATGTTTTAGAAAATGTAAACCTTGACTTATACTGCATTTTTTGTATTAATTTAGTTGTGATTTCCAATGAAGTCTCTCTAAATTTTTGTGTTTAGTATTATTGTGTGTGTGTGTGTGTGTGTGTGTGTGGGAGAGAGAGAGAGAGAGAGAGAGAGAGAGAGAGAGAGAGAGAGATCTTAGTGTAGGTGTTTGCACATCATAGCCCAAGTATGGAGGTCTGAGAACAATTTTTGGAAGTCTGCTCTCTTAGTCCACCTTGGGATTCAGGAGTCAAAATCAAACTGTCCGGTGATCACAGGAAAAGCATTTTGATCCTCTGCACCATCTCAGCAGATCTAGTAAAATTTTAAACTCAGAAGGACAGGTGAACATGCTCAAACTTGCTAAGCTTCTGTTAGATTATTAGGCCAGTCTTCGAGGCCAACTCGAAAACCTTAATCCAAAGAAAAGAGAATCCAGTCACCCAAATTGTGAACGTAGTTTGGCTGACCATAAAGCAGGGAAGGGAAGGTAGCGTGTTTTTACGTCTTGGTAACGTCCATCACCTCTTCAAGCTTCAGTGCTTAGCAACAGCTCTAGACCAATCTGTGAACAATGGAACTACTAAAAAGGAAAATCCACAGACCACACTGTACATGCTTTATACATTTCCCTCTAGAAACAAATGACCAGACCCCAAACTGCACTTCGAAATACAGCCAGCCTTGGGGTATCACAAGGCTAAATTTTATCACCATCAGTTGCATTATTTGAACTGTTCTATTCATATATAATATCCATACACAAACATTGATTTAACATTGAGTCTTTCCACCTTGGAAGAAGGGGCTGAGATGTAAGTCAATAAGGAGTCTAGGGCTGGAGAGATGGCTCAGTGGTTAGGAGCACTGACTGCTCTTCCAGAGGTCCTGAGTTCAAATCCCAGCAACCACATGGTGGCTCACAACCATCTGTAGTGAGTCTGATGCCCTCTTCTGGTGTGTCAGAAGACCAGCTACAGTGTAATTATATATAATAAATAAATAAATCTTTTAAAAAAGAAAAGAAAAGGGAGTCTAGTCCCCTGCTCCTCTCTAGACATCACCGGCTACAGTGCAAATATGTGTGCCTCCCTGAAATTCAATGTAATCATTAATTATAGAACAAACTATCAGCATTGTTATTTTAATCTTTCAAAAAGGCAAGTATTCATCAAAAGTTAAAGACTAACCAAAATACACAGTGAGGTGCAGTGTAGTCAGGGCTGCACTGGGAGATTCTGCCTCAAACAAGCAAACAAACAAACAAAAGTGAGAGAAAAAGAGAGAAACAGGCAGAAAGAAAAAACAGGAAAACAGGCCCACAGCACTCCTGACACATAGGCTTACAGGACAGTTTAGCCACTGTCAGAAATAGCAGAACAAAGTAACACTAGAGATAATCTGATGGCGAGAGGCGTTTGAGGAACCCAAGCAACAGAAACTAAGACTACCTGGCACCATCGGAGCCCAATTCTCCCATCAAAACA
>NC_046171.1:45177482-45208723 GCF_011064425.1 Rattus rattus
AAAGATATTCCATGGCAAAACCAAATTTACACAATATCTTTCCACAAATCCAGTCCTATAAAGGATAATAGGTGGAAAACTCCAATATAAAGAGGAAAACTACACCCTAGAAAAAGCAAGAAAGTAATCTTCTTTCAAGTAACCCAATAGAAGATAGCCACACAAACATAATTCCACTTCTAACAACAAAAATAAGAGGAAACAGCAATCGTTGGTTCCTAATATTTCTCAACATCAATGAACTCAATTCCCAAAATAAAAAGACATAGGCTAACAGACTGGGTACATAAACAGGACCCATCATTTTGCTGCATACAGGAAACACACCCGAATGACAAAGACATACACTAACTCAGAGTTAAAGGCTAGAAAACAAATTTCCAAGCAAATGGTCCCAAGAAACAGGCTGGACTAGCCATTCTAATATCAAATAAAATAGACTTTCAACCAAAAGTTATCAAAAAAGATAAGGCAGAACACTTCATATTCATCAAATGAAAAATCTACCAAGATGAACTCTCAATTCTGAATATCTATCCTCCAAATACAAAGGCACCCACATTCATAAAAGAAACCTTACTAAAGCTCAAAGCACACATTGCAACTTAAACAATAATAGTGGGAGACTTCAACACCCCACTCTCATTAATGGACAGATCATGGAAAGAGAAACTAAACAGAGTTTTGTGAAACTAACAGAAGTTTTGAACTAAATGGATTTAACAGATATCTTTAGAACATTTCATCCTAAAAACAGAAGAATATACCTTTCTTCCTCAGCACCTCATGGTACCTTCTCCAAAATTGACCATAATTGACCACAAACAGGCCTCAATAGATACAAGAAGATTGAAATAATGCCATGCATCCTATCACCATGGACCAAAACTGGTCTTCAGTAACAACAAAAACAACAGAAAGCCCTCATACATATGGAAGCTGAACAACTCTCTAAACAATGATAACTTGGTCAAGGAAGAAATAGAGAACAAAATTAAAGACTTTTTAGAATTCAATGAAAATAATGGTGCAACATATTCAAACTTATGGGACACAATGAAAGCAGTGCTAAGAGGAAAACTCATAGCTCTGAGTGCTTCCAGAAAGAAACTGGAGAGAGCATACAGCTTGACAGGACACCTAATAGCTCTAGAACAGAAAGAAACAAACATACCCAAGAAGAGTAGACGGCAGGAAATAACCAAAGTTAGGACTGAAATTAACCAAGTAGGAACAAAAAGAACCATACAAAGAATCAACAAAATCAGGAGCTGGTTCTTTGAGAAAATCAACAAGATAGATAACCCCTTAGTCAGACTAACCAGAGGGCACTGATAGAGTATCCATATTAACAAAATCAGAAATGAAAAGGGAGACATAACAACCGAAACTGAGGAAATACGAAAAAATCATCAAATGTTACTACAAAAGCCTATACTCAACAAAACCAGAAAAATCTGGATAAAATGGGCAATTTTCTAGACAGGCACCAAAGTTAAATCAGGACCAGATAAACCATCTAAGCATTCCCAAAATCCCTAAAGAAATAGAAGCAGTCATTAAAAGTCTCCCAACCAAAAAAGGCACAGGACCAGATGAGTTTAGTGCAGAATTCTATCACACCTTCATAGAAGACCTAATACCAATACTGTCCAAACTATTCCACAAAATAGAAACAAAAGGAACACTACCCAATTCCTTCTATTAAGCCATAATTATGTTTATACCCAAACCACACGAGGACCCAACAAGGGAAGAAAACTTCAGACTAATTTCCCTTATGAATATTGATGCAAAATTACTCAATAAAGTTCTCAAAAACTGAATCCAAGAACACATCAAAATGATCATCCATCATGATCAAGTAGGCTTCATCCCAGGGATGTAGGGATGATTCAATATTTGGAAATCCATCAACGTAATCTACTATATAAACAATCTCAAAGATAAAAACACATGATCATTTCATTAGATGCTGAGAAGTCATTTGACAAAATTCAACACCCCTTCATGATAAAAGTTCTGGAAAGAATAGGAATCCAAGGCCCATACCTAAAAATAGTAAAAGCCATATACAGCAAACTAGCAGCAACATCAAACTAAATGGAGAGAAACTTGAAGCAATCCCACTAAAATCAGGGAATAGACAAGGCTGCCCAGTCTCTTCCTACTCATTTAATATAGTACTCGAAGTCCTAGCCCAAGCAATTAGCCAAGAAAAGAAGGTCAAAGGGATACAAATTGGAAAGGAAGACATTAAATATCACTATTTGCATATGATATGGTAGTATACTTAAGTGACCCTGAAAATTCCCACCAGAGAACTACTAAACCTGATAAACAACTTCAACAAAGTGTCTGGGTACAGGATTAAGAAATCAGTAGCCTTCTTATACTCAAAAGGACAAACAGGCTGAGAAAGAAATTAGGGAAATGACACCCTTCATAATAGTTACAAATAATATAAATCCCTTGGTGTGACTCAACCAAGCAAGTGAAAGATGTGAATGACAAGAACTTCAAGTCTCTGAAGATTGAAAGAAGAAATTGAAAGAAGATCTCAGAAGATGGAAAGATCTCCCATGTTCATGGATTGGCAGGATTAATGTATTTAAAATGGCCATCTTGACAAAAGCAATCTACAGATTCAATGCAATCCCCATCAAAATTCCAACTCAATTCTTCATACAGTTAGAAAGAGCAATTTGCAAGTTAATTTGGAATAACAAAAAATCCAGGATAGTGAAAACTATCCTCAACAATAAAAGTTCTTTTGGGGGAATCACCATCCCTGACCTCAAGCTCTATTACAGAACAATAGTGAAAAAAACTGTATGGTATTGGTACAGAGACAGGCAGATAGATCAATGGAATGGAATTGAAGACCCAGAAATGAACTGACATACCTATGGTCACTTGATCTTTGACAAAAGAGCTAAAACCATCCATTGGGAAAAAAGATAGCATTTTCAACAAATGGTGTTGGTTCAACTGGAGGTCAGCATGTAGAAGAATGTAAATCGATTCATTCTTATCGCCCTGTACAAAGCTTAAGTCCAAGTAGATCAAGGACCTCCTCATCAAACCAGATACACTCAAACTAATAGAACAAAAAGTGGGGAAAAGTCTCAAACACATGGGCACTGGGAAAATGTCCTGAACAAAACACCAATGGCTTATGCTCTAAGATCAAGAATCGACAAATGGGACCTCACAAATTTGCCAAGCTTCTGTAATGCAAAGGACATTATCAATAGGACAAAATGGCAACCAACAGATTGGGAAAAGATCTCTATCAATCCTACATCTGATAGAGGGCTAATATCCAATATATACAGAGAATTGAAGAAGTTGGATTCCAGAGAATCAAACAACCCTCTTAAAAATGGGGTACAGAGCTAAACCAAAAATTATCAATTGAGGAATATCGAATGGCTGAGAAGTACCTTAAGAAATGTTCAATATCCTTAGTCATCATGGAAATGCAAATCAAAACAACCCTGAAGTTCTACCTCACATCAGTCAGATGGCTAAGATCAAAAACTCAGGTAACAACAGATGCTGGGGAGGATGTGGAGAAAGAGGAACACTCCTCCATGTTTGTTAGGATTGCAAGCTGGTACAACCACTCTGGAAATCAGTCTACAGCTTCCTCAGAAAATTGGACATAGTACTATCTGAGGACCCAGCTATACTACTCCTGGGCATATACCCAAAAGATGCTCCAACATATTACAAGGACACATGCTTTACTATAAATCACAGCCTTATTTATAATAGCCAGAAGCTGGAAAGAATCCAGATGTCCTTCAACAGAGTGATGGATACAGAAAATGTGGTACATTTACACAAGGGAGTACTACTCAGCTATTAAAAACGATGACCACATGAATTTCTTAGGCAAGTGAATGGAACTAGAAAATATCCTTAGTGAGGTAACCCAAACACCAAAAAAACTGCACATGGTATGCACTCACTGATAAGTGGATAGTAGCCCCAAAACTTGAATTACCCAAGATACAATACACAGACCACATAAATCTCAAGAAGGAGGGCCAAAGTGCGGATGTTTCAGTCTTTCTTAGAAGGGAGATCAAAAATATTCACAGGAGGAGATATAGAGACAAAGTTTGGAGCAGAGACTGAAGGAAGAAGGGCTATCCAGAGACTTCCCCACCTGAAGATCCAGCACATACAGCCCCCAAACCCAGACAATATTGCTGATGCCAAGAAGTGCATGCTGACAGGAGCCTGATATAGCTGTCTCCTGAGAGGCTTTTCCAGAGCATTACAAATAGAGAGGCAGATGCTTGCAGCCAATCATTAAACTGAGAATGGGGTCTCCATTGGAGCAGTTAGAGAAAGGATTGAAGGAGCTGAAAGGCTTTGCAACCCCATAAGAAGAACAATACCAACCAACCAGAGTCCCAGGGACTAAACCACCATCCAAAGAGTACACATGGACAAACCCAAGGCTCTAGCTGCCTATGTACCAGAGGATGGCCTTGTTGGGCATCAATGGAAGAGAAGCCATTGATCCGGCCAAGGTTTAATGCCCCAGTGTAGGGTAATGTCAGGGCAGGGAGGTAGGAAGTGGTGTTGCGGGGAACACCCTTATAGATGCAGGGGGGTGGGTAGAATAGGGGGTTTATGGATGGGACTCCAGGAAAGGTGATAACATTAGAAACATAAATAAAAAAATCCAATAAAAAATAAAAGAAAAAAGAATACATTTTAGGAAGGAATTTGTAGATTAAACAGGAAGGACAAGGTACTGCCTCATCCATTGATACAGCATTCTTGTCTTCTATCTCACTAATTCCTGACAGCCTGCTCAATAATTGCTTTTCCACCCCTTTGCTAACAGAGTACGATTTTGTTTCAGCTGTAGCTTGCACAGTTTCAAGGGATAAATTATAAATTATTTAGGTCAACCACAGTAATGGCTGTCCTCCTTTGCCAAGCTTACCTTACAGGTCTGGCTGATGATGCCTCAGGAGTCACCTGGGAGATTTGAGGAAAAACTCTTACAAATCTTCGGTAGAAAACAAATCTATTGTCAGGTGGGGAGAAGGATCCCCTGAGATCATCTCATCCTTCTGGTTTGTTTTTTTTTCTTTTCTTCATTAGAATCATGAATTTAAAGCGGTTGCAATTGTGTAGACGCTGCACCAAGTTCTCACGTCAGGAGAGCTAGCCTCATCCTGGATGGACCTACTCCGGACTTCCTGTTACGCTGTGTTAGCATCCAGTGATTATTCTGTATGCCTTGGTTCAGTGTGGACACAGTTTGGTGTCATAGTCTGGGTATGAGAAGAGAATTCAATACAAAGTCTAGTTGATCACATCTGGTTAGAGGTTTCTCTCAGGTTCTGTTCACTATAATCATATAGGACTGCACTTTTTAATCTATGGCAAAAGATTGCAGCTCTGTGGATAGATATTTTCGGCCTCTGAATCACCCTGGCACAAAAGAGGATTGTTCAGAACTGGCTGCCTTGAGCTCGTACGTCTTTGATAAACAGGCTTGTTCACAAGTGTATTATGGCAGCAGAGACTTCTTTTAGTGACATACTCTTCAATGACATATAAATTGCTGTTTGAATGTAGACAAGGCCATGCTTCTTGTCATAGCCTGAAAAACTAGCTCTGTAAAAACAAAACAATCAACAGGAAAAAAACCATAATATTTTCCTGATGATTGTGTTTCTTTAGCCTTTATGTAGCCTTGTTTTTATACAGTGTTTCCTTGCCAGCTTCCTCTTCAAAAACTCGCTGAAATCTGTTACATGCTTGACACACAAAATCTGTTTTGCTTGCCCTAATGGCTAATTAATTGAAGTGGGAAAAAGAAACCTCAAATACAAGTGATTAACAACATAAGTTTAGAAGGTACCACCCACACACGGAGTCACTCTTTAGTGAAAAAAAAATGTCATAGCATTATGTAAAATCATAAAGGAGCCTAAAGTTCATCTTCAAGGAGATGGGAAGTGGATTCCAGTAGAAGGTTCCAGTGACTTCTATCTAACTTTCATAAAGACCTTGCTGTGTGTTTGTAGCTCTGACATGCTTTAGAAGTAAGAGCGGGCAGAGGAATTTCTGGAATTTTTATTCTGATAGAATATTTGATGTTTTAGAAAACATTATTATAACCTGGTTATATTCTATAAAATATATGCATGTTATCATTTAATTACATCTTTATACTCGTACTGGAGCCAATTCCCATCTAAAAAGGAGTATCCTAGTTTTGTTTGGATCATAAAGTGATAAAATATTCCATGACATAAAAATCAAAGTATATGCTTAGTGCTCAAATGTGCGATGTGTATACTCCCATTAGCTCACCCTCCCACATGGATTCACTGTGAATGACTTAATGCACAGATTTTCAATTTCTTATGCACATCTGATACATGAAATATTTTATCACACAGTGTTCTATAAACTGCGTTGCCATTTAAAACGTCATCTCTGAATCTCAGCTGATCTTCAACCATCCCGCAGTATCTGGAGAGATTTCCCACAGCTACAATAGTCATTGGATGTCCTGGTGCGTTTATCAAATGAGAAAAAGTCTGTGCATGCTTATTAGAGATATAATTTCCTTTAATATTTTGGAGTTTTAAAAAATACAGATTTGTTTATTTTATGTGTACGAGTGTTTTGCTTACATGTATGTATGTGTACTATGTGCATGATATCCCTGAGGAGGCTAGAAAATAAAACTCCAAATATCCTAACTATTTAAAATAATTCCATAGGGAACATAAAAGAACCCATATCCTTATATATATGAGTATTCTCCTGAAGATGAGTGAAGAGATAGAATTACTTTATTAAAAGATGCTGCTTTTAAACCGAATCCAAGAGCACATCAAAACAATCATCCACCATGATCAAGTAGGCTTCATCCCAGGCATGCAGAGATGGTTTAATATTCAGAAAACCATCAACATAATCCATTATATAAAAAAACTTAAAGATAAAAACCACATGATCATTTCATTAGATGCTGAGAAAACATTTGACAAAAGTCAACACCCTTTCATGATAAAAGTCCTGGAAAGAATAGGAATTCAAGGCCCATATCTAAACATAGTAAAAGCCATATAAAGCAAACCAGTAGCTAATATTAAACTAAATGGAGAGAAACTTGAAGCAATCCCACTAAAATCAGGGACTAGACAAGGCTGCCCACTCTCTCCCTACTTATTCAATATAGTTCTTGAACTTCTAGCCAGAGCAATCAGACAACAAAAGGAGATCAAAGGGATACAGATTGGAAAAGAAGAAGTCAAAATATCACTATTTGCAGATGATATGATAGTGATTTATGATATGATATGATTGATTTAAGTGATCCCAAAAGTTCCACCAGAGAACTACTAATCCTGATTATCAACTTCAGCAAAGTGGCTGGGTATAAAATTAACTCAAATAAATCAGTAGCCTTCCTCTACACGAAAGAAAAACAAGTCAAGAAAGAAATTAGGGAAACAACAGCCTTCATAGTAGTCCCAAATAATATAAAATACCTTGGTGTGACTTTAACCAAACAAGTGAAAGATCTGTATAATAAGAACTTCAAGCCTCTGAAGAAAGAAATTAAAGAAGACCTCAGAAGATGGAAAGATCTCCCATGCTCATGGATTGGCAGGATTAATATAGTAAAAATGGCCATTTTACCAAAAGCGATCTACAGATTCAATGCAATCCCCATCAAAAATACCAATCCGATTCTTCAGAGAGTTAGACAGAACAATTTGCAAATTCATCTGGAATAACAAAAAACCCAGGATAGCTAAAACTATCCTCAACGATAAAAGGACTTCAGGGGGAATCACTATCCTTGAACTCAAACAGTATTACAGAGCAATAGTGATAAAAACTGCATGGTATTGGTACAGAGACAGACAGATAGACCAATGGAACAGAATTGAAGACCCAGAAATGAACCCACACACTTATGGTCACTTGATTTTTGACAAAGGAGCCAAAACCATCCAATGGAAAAAAGATAGCATTTTCAGCAAATGGTGCTGGTTCACCTGGAGGTCAGCATGTAGAAGAGTGCAGATCGCGATCCATCCTTATCACCTTGTAAAAAACTTAAGTCCAAGTGGATCAAGGACCTCCACATCAAACCAGATACACTCAGACTAATAGAAGAAAAAGTGGGGAAGCATCTGGAACACATGGGCACTGAAGAAAATTTCCTGAACAAAACACCAATGGCTTATGCTCTAAGATCAAGAATTGACAAATGGGATCTCATAAAACTGCAAAGCTTCTGTAAGGCAAAGGACACTGTTGTTAGGGCAAAACGACACAGCCAGAATACAGCAAATACATAGGCGAATGCCATCATTAAACCACTGAACTGAGAATAGGACCCCTGTTGAAGGAATCAGAGAAAGAACTGGAAGAGCTTGAAGGCTCAGACCCCATATGAACAACAATGCCAAGCAACCAGAGCTTCAGGGACTAAGCCACTACCTAAAGACTATGTTATGGACTGACCCTGACTCTGACCTCATAGGTAAAATGAATATCCTAGTAAGAGCACCAGTGGAAGGGGAAGCCCTGGGTCCTGCAAAGACTGACCCCCCGGTGAACGGGCTTGTTTGGGGGAGGGGGGTAATGGGGGGGGGATGGGAAGGGAAACACACATATAGAAGGGGAGGGGGAGGGGTTAGGTGGATTTTGGCCGTGAAACCAGGGAAAGGGAATAACAATTGAAATTTAAATAAGAAATATTCAAGTTTATAAAGATAAAAAAAGAAAAAAAGGAAAAAAATATAAATCATACTCGTGAAATGTTCTAGAAAGGCTATACCAGTCTATATCCTTCCGTCTCTCTTTTTCTCTCACGTTTGTTTGTTTGTTTGCTTGTTTGAGGCAGAATCTCCCAGTGCAGCCCTGACTACACTGCACCTCATTGTGTATTTTGGTTAGTCTTTAACTTTTGATGAATACTTGCCTTTTTGAAAGATTAAAATAACAACGCTGATAGTTTGTTCTATAATTAATGATTATATTGAATTTCAGGGAGGCACACATATTCGCACTGTAGCCGGTGATGTCTAGAGAGGAGCGGGGGACTATACTCCCTTTTCTTTTCTCTTTTTTTTTTTAAAGATTTATTTATTTATTATATACACTGTAGCTGTCTTCAGACACACCAGAAGAGGGCATCAGACTCCACTACAGATGGTTGTGAGCCACCATGTGGTTGCTGGGATTTGAACTCAGGACCTCTGGAAGAGCAGTCAGTGCTCCTAACCACTGAGCCATCTCTCCAGCCCTAGACTCCCTTTTCATTGACTTACATCTCAGCCCCTTCTTCCAAATTGGAAAGACTCCAATGTTAAATCAATGTTTGTGTATATGATATTATATATGAATAGAGACAG
The DNA here is from genome assembly GCF_011064425.1 of Rattus rattus. Taxonomy (NCBI): domain Eukaryota; kingdom Metazoa; phylum Chordata; class Mammalia; order Rodentia; family Muridae; genus Rattus; species Rattus rattus. The sequence goes on from NC_046171.1 coordinate 45,186,902, forward strand.
TTCAAATAATGCAACTGATGGTGATAAAATTTAGCCTTGTGATACCCCAAGGCTGGCTGTATTTCGAAGTGCAGTTTGGGGTCTGGTCATTTGTTTCTAGAGGGAAATGTATAAAGCATGTACAGTGTGGTCTGTGGTTTTTCCTTTTTAGTAGTTCCATTGTTCACAGATTGGTCTAGAGCTGTTGCTAAGCACTGAAGCTTGAAGAGGTGATGGACGTTACTAAGATGTAAAAACACGCTACCTTCCCTTCCCTGCTTTATGGCCAGCCAAACTACGTTCACAATTTGGGTGACTGGATTCTCTTTTCTTTGGATTAAGGTTTTCGAGTTGGCCTCAAAGACTGGCCTAATAATCTAACAGAAGCTTAGCAAGTTTGAGCATGTTCACCTGTTCTTCTGAGTTTAAGATTTTACTAGATCTACTGAGGTGGTGCAGAGGGTCAAAATGCTTTTCCTGTGCTCACCAGACAGTTTGATTTTGACTCCTGAATCCCAAGGTGGACTAAGAGAGCAGACTTCCAAAAATTGTTCTCAGACCTCCATACTTGGGCTATGATGTGCAAACACCTATACTAAGATCTCTCTCTCTCTCTCTCTCTCTCTCTCTCTCTCTCTCTCTCTCTCTCTCTCTCTCTCTCACACACACACACACACACACACACACAATAATGCTAAACACAAAAATTTAGAGAGACTTTATTGGAAATCACAACCAAATTAATACAAAAAATGCAGTATAAATCAAAGTTTACATTTTCTAAAACATTACATATGTCAAAAATGCAAATGACCTTGGAAACAAATGATTATATATCACATCCAAATCGAACTGTCTATCCTGCTTAGTTTAAAGATCAGAGAAAACACACAGGAGACCTCCATGGTAAAAATGGCTGTAGACCAAATTTTGCAGAATACAATAGCTTAGCAAGTTTGCTGTACAAAAGGTAGACGCACGCAAAAAACCATTTATATTACCACATCAAAGTAAGCAGAGAAGAATAGAAAGAGAAAAGCAGATTCCATTTATTTTTGGTTGCAAGCCTAACCTTTAACAGCTGAGCCGTCTCTCCAGCCCAACAGATTTCATTTAAAGAGTACCAACAAGAGCCCAAAGGCAACCTGGGTGTGAAAATGTGCACATTTTCCATAAAGAATATTAAAACACATTACCCAAAGGACCGATGGAAAAAAGCCCAGCCACAGAGTGATGCACTGTGCTAACAAACGGAAGGAACTGATGCTGTAATGGAAAGCTTTCGTAGGAAAATGTCCACCAACCTTATAAACTCAACACAATTCCAGTGGTTCTTCACGGAGCAGGACAAACTGACTCTGCAACTCCTATGCAGGAGGTCAAGAGGCTTCTGATGTAAAGGACTCGGAGGAGGAAGACAGTTTTGAAGCACACACAGGAGGGAAAGCTTGCCTGTGAGCTTCGAAGGATTGCATGACCAGAAAGCTCACTGGAAAAAATTGGTACAAAGATGCTCACGAAATCCCCGTGTTTTTAGGAACATCAAGCCCATGACAGCGATTCCATCTCAAGTCAGCAGAGGAAGGTAGCGGTCCTTTCTATAGCCTGTCACTACCGTGGAAGCACGCCAGATAAATACAAAGAAATTTCGGTTAGAGGCTTATACATGAAGGATAAATGTAAAACTCTCGGAAGAGAACGCACCTGCACATCTTTGCACTCTGGGCATAGAGACGCGATTCCTATGTATGAAGACTCCAGGACATTAGAAAGATGAATCACAGAAAACAGAGAGAACGATCTGAGCTTTAAAAAGTATTTAACCGGTTCAAATAGAGCTAAGAGACTGAAAAGAATGCTCAGTAAATGTAACTCACAAAAGAGCTAACATTAAGGACATATGAAATGCACATATTTATCAATAAGAAAAAAAATGAAAGGACCCAATATAAAAACACGAAAAGGTACATTCTAGTAGTCAGCTGCAGCAGAAGGACAGATTTAAATAGCCAACGAATGTATAAAACCCAGCCCAACTTCTAGTTAGGAGAGTAAAAATGAAATTGGTGTTGAAGTGCTCCATATGTAACATTAGTCAAAATGGATGCGTCTGGCAGGTCGTGGGGGTCCTCGGGGACTCAGTGGCTGTATAGACTTTAGAGCTAAGAGCTAAGAAAAGGTAGCATCTGAAAGCCCTGATTTGAGAAGGAGCCCTCCTCTCTTCTCTCTGTGGTATTAAACAGACTCCAGTGTAGATGCCCACCGCTCAGCTTCCTCATCCGTGAAGTGTAAACGACGCCAACAGGCAAAATATACACAGAGACGTTGATGTTCTAGAGTACATCCCATGGCTTCTGGGAACCCACACCCAACTTTAAGAGGAAGGACTCTCTGAGGGTGGTGATATTTTTATTTATTTGATAACACCCCATATATAATTAAATCTGCTGATTCCCTTTGAAGCGCCAGTTCTTAAAAACTCTTGTGCCTATGCTCAAAGCACATGAAATCATGTATCTCAGGCAGTGTTGGTATTGATTATTTTAGCAAAGTTGAAAACTATCCAAATGCCTATCAGGAAGAAAAGAGGTGAATTGTGGAAAAATCAGTCGACGTTAATTTTGTATTAAAGAAAAGCAATGTGGAGACCGATGTAGATGGTACTATTCCCATTATTTAAAATGCCCAAAACAGCATATATGCTATGGACATACAGTATGTTGTGGCCATACAAATGTAGAAAACATATAAGAAGAGACATGAGCGATCCTCTTGTCTTCAAGATAATAGTTGTATGTGGGTAAGAAAAGGTCATCAGGGACTGGGAGAGTCAGTGATCCAGGCTGACAGAAATGCAAGCACAGTCTGGAAGCCGCTCCACCACTGGTCTGAGCAGGACGGAGAAACACCAGCAGGCTTCCTCCATGACCTTACCGTTCACATAGGCCATTGCTACTCACACATCATGGGCTAGAACCAGTCCTTTGCCCTACTCACCAGAAGGGCGTTCTTTTGCTACCCCACCAGCAACGCCTTCCGCATCCGGCGCGTGGTGTGTAGAGAACTGGAACACACTCGATGTCAGAATTAACAGGCTTTCCACCATTTCGTCTGCTCTTGCTCTGGAACGCCTTAACTACTCAGTCTTTCCGACTTGCTCAATCCCTGGTCTTCCAGAGATCTGCCAAGAAATGCCGAGTCTTTTTTGGGATAGGGGCATGAGCTACCAGGATCTTATCCATCGGGGGGGGGGGTTCACAACGTCTGGATGGGTTCTACATCTTTTGAGGATTTCGTACAAGTGTCTGGAGTATTTATGACTTTTAAAATTATAATTTAAATAGTTAGCATCACAGTTACTCTTTTAAAATAACTTAGGACACGCCCCTCAGGGGCAGAAGGGAGCGCCGTGATTACAGACTGTTTGCATGAGGGGCGTACTGGCTAGTAGACCTTCCAAGAGCTGGGGAGGCTTTGAAAGGCTCATTCGTCAGAGCCGGCAGTTTTGGCAAACTCTGAGCGACAGCTTTAATTAGCGTCATGTTGCTCCCTTCAGTGGAGAATTTTGCACAGGTTCAAACAGCCAGGGAAAAATTTTTCTAAAATCCACCTGCTCGGTCAGCATCACGTACCCTTTGGTTTTTTCCATAAAGCTGTGGATGAAAGACGGTCGAGCCGCATGTTGCCACACTCCCAGCTTGGGAGTGCCACAGCCGAGCATATGGAACGATAGCGTTTGGGGCCTTTGTGACTTTTCTTGAACCAGAAACGTGAGGACCTGAGGCTATTTTCTTAGTACCTGCTCTGATCTGCACCTGGCCCTCTGGTTTGGACCAGTGCTGGTAATTAAGTCAGAGTTTTGGCTCTGTTGTCCTGAATAATCTAACTTTTTTTTTCTTTTGAGTATCTGTAAACACAAGCATTGACCAGGATTCTCAGATATCCTTTGTAGAACTACCCACATCATTCAGTTAGGCACCTGCGACAACTTGTCTTTTAGTTACATAGAGGTGTTAAACCATTTGGCTCTACTGTTAAGTCTGTAAACATAGAATTGAATAGAACAAAACCTATTCTAAGAGTGTAGGATGCAGATGTAGCTGAGACTAGATTTTCCCTCTTCTTGGGGCATTCATCACTTCCATTCAAATAGTATATGAGATTTGGGGGCTCCTCTCTAATTCTGGAAGTGAGAAGCAGAAGCCCATGAATGGGAGTGTGCCAATTGTGATGGTTCTTGCCCTTTTCCATGATGGGGACAGCTTAGTATTTAGAGAGGTTGTGAGGATTCCTGTGCCTCCTCATTGCTTCCAGAAACAAGACATCTCACTATAGACATACTGTACAATTCATACAGCTTACATCTTGTGATCTAGCTGGGCATTTTAAACAAAAGGAATGACACGGAAAGAAGACGCTTCATTTTCCTGCTCCGTGCTCCCTCTGCTGCATGTGGAGCAGAGAACAGCATAAATGTGTTTACTTTGAGTATGACGGACGGGGCTACATTTCTCAGATGCCTATAAATAGAAGACTTATATAGAAGACCGGCCTGCTGTCCACAGAGTGCCTCTGACTGGGCCTCCGTTGTCAAGAACAGCCTCGCACGGTGGCCTGACTGGTCAGAACGGGAATCTAAAGGCTTTGAAGCATTTTGGCCTGATGTGCATCCATTCTGGTGGGCAATAATTTGCTCCCAAGTCCTGAGGAGGTCATAACCTATACCAAGGACCTTTCCTTCTGCCCCATACTGCTTTTCTCCTCTTTTGTCTACTGATGTTGATCCTTAACTCTTTGTGTGCAAAACTATCATTAGCACCCAGTTTTCGGTAGTTTCACCCACTTTACTTCCTACTCGACCACGTATCCCAAGTGCAGCCGTGACCTCTGCACCTTCAGCAGTGAAAGCAGGAGAAGGAGTATAAGACTGGCAGGGTTGTTTAATTATGGATTCTGAAGAATTTGAGGATGCTTAGTGGTGCTATTTTGCAAGACGGTAGAAACTTTAGGGGGTGGTGTGCTGGTATTCTGTCTAAGCTCCGCCCCCACAGCTACCTGGCAACAGCCAGGTATGCTCCACCCCACAGTTGCCTGGCAACAGCCAGCTGTGCCTGACACTATATAAGGGGCTGCTTGGCCGCTCCTCCCTCTCTTACTCCTCTCTTGCTCTTATTCTTACTCTTCTCTGCTCTTGTGCTCTCTTCCCTGTCCCTTCTCTCCCCATCCCCTCTTCCCTCCACGAGCTCACGGCCGGCCTTTACTTCTCCCCACTTCTACTCTTCTTCTCTCATTAAACCTCTCCACATGGAACCGTGTTGGCTTGGTGTGTTCTGTCTGGACACGGGCCGAGATTTAAACCCCAACACGGGGTGGATCTAGAGGAATGAGACCACTTGGTATGTGTCTTCAAACATTATAGCTGGTCCTTGACCCGTTTCTAATTAATGGCTTACCAATCATCATGAAGAGCCTACTCTGTCATGGGTTCCTGCTGTCATGACCAATACTGTCCTACCCACTTAGGAGTTTAAGAATGGTGGAGGCCTAGGAATGAAAGGCTCTCAAACTAAGAGATGAAAGAAACAGTTTCTTTCCTAAGTTCTTTATGTCGGGCATTCTGTCAAGGTGACAAGAAAGCGGACTGACAGTGGGCTGAATCGAGCACTTCCTGACCATGCTCACAAAGGATTCAGCAGAGCTGGGCTGCAGGGAATCGAACTCAAGACAAGACAAGACAAAACGAAACGAAACGAAACAAAACGGTTTTCCGTGGAGATGTATAACTGAGCATTAGCAACAAAGGGGAGATTTTGGGGGCTATCAGAAGGCTTGACCCTCCCCCCCAAAGGATTCTCCAGGGTGTGACTCTAGTCTCACAGATTCTCAAAGAGCCACCAAGGCTCTCCCCGGGCTTGAGTCAGTTTAGTCAGTGTGGCTGGAGGCAAGGAAATCTCCCAGATACCATACTTTCCCTTTCCTGCTAACTCTGAGAGACAAGCCACAGGGAGAAGCAGAAAGTGGCGTACAACAGAAGGAAGCAGTCATCCTGGGCTTGCGTGAGTCATCACCCGGAGGTGTTGGGAGCTGGCTGATGCTTTCTTGGAATCTATTGTTTCTTTCTGAGCAACTGTTTATATGCCTTGAAGCTACTGGAAGGATTTCATTCTCAAGGAGAAAGGTTGCAGAGCTTTCTTGGGGTTTGGTAGAAGGGGTTTGTAGCACACTTGGTATTTGCATAAAGGAGCTGACAATAGCCCTGGGAGGTGGTGTTGAGGAAAGTCACTGAACAGTAGTGATGAATACTATGGAGTCCGTGGAGCCAAGGCACCTGGTTCATTGCCTTAGTTGCGCTTTGATCTTGGGTATGTTATTTAAATTCTCCGAGTTGCTTCTCTTGTCTGAAAAATGGGCATTATAATAGAACCCACCCCATGGGACGATAGTAAGAATTAAATTGGCCAGCCTACAACAAAGGCACAAAACAGCATTAGACACTTAACTGATGTTCTCATAATCATTGCTATCTAGCATGCAGAGGAGTCCAAGGATGACCATTTCAGAGTTGAGAGTAAGCTGCAAAGCAAGTCAGACCTGTCTGTGACTGGAAGCCCAGAAAATGCAGCCTTCCTGTCTCTTGTCAGCTTTCTTTTCTTTCTAGAAAGGGTGTGACGCATGCCCTTCTGGTTGGTTGTGCAGACACTGGCATCACTCTTACACAGGCATTGAGAAGTGCTATTTTATTTTATATAGGGGAAAAAAAGAATCGGTGTTTTCCAGAAGTAATGTTGAAGGTGGATTTTATGATCTCACCAGCAGGAGGCGCTGTTCCTGTGCAAATCATGTAGAACAAGCAAATGCATTGTGCCCCAAACTGTTCAGCATCACTTGATAAAGATTTCTGATCTGTTGTAGATACTAGTGAATTCCAGTGTTGGCTACTAAAAATTCTTTCCCAGTTTCTTGCCCACAACTCAGTCTGTATGATTGCAGTGGGAGAGGAGTGGAAAGCTGTCTCCTAGAAAACGAGATATCTGTTGTTCAAAGTCTGTGTGGTGGCTTCTAAGCAGAATTTAAAACACGAAATGTAAAGAGAATGTCACACTTACTTTCTATATTAACGACGTGTAATTTGTTTTTGTTATGATCTATACGTAGCATTTAAAATCAATTAATTTTACATCACACGCAATTGAATTAAATAATAATCACCTGAAAACAAGGTCAAGATTGCTCTGTTACTTAACGTTGCCAATCTGTTGTTCTCTGCTGTGAATTTCTCCTCTTGGCATAGGAATAATCAGAAAATATGATTTTTTTAGTACTTGAAAAGTAATTGAATAAATCAATAGAATGACTCTGTTACAAGAATAAAGTTATAAATATGGGACAGATATTACCTTCCCAATATGGAGTATTCCTATATTGGAAGCACATATTTGAATGAAACAAAGGTGCACGTGTGTGTGTGCGTGCATGTGTGTGTGTGCGTGTGTGTGTGTGTGTGTTAATATGCTTTTTTACCTTTGTGACAATTTTTTGAGTCCTGAAAAAAGTAACTGAAGTTAATTCTTTGTAAGAATGAAATTGTTTGAGTGGATTTGGTTAATGCTCTTTATCCAAAATGGATGCCTCCCTGGAAACCTCTGAGGGAGATTTTGCCTATTAAATTTGTATCTCAAAAACAGGCCTTTAGCCAACTTTCAATGGTCACAAATAAACCACCATCTTAGTCCATTTTGAGCTTTTATAACAGAATACCTGAGACTAGGTCATTCACAATGAACAAGACTCATTGGCTCCCATTTCTGGAAGCTGAGAAGTCCTATATAGACAGTGGCAGGCGTGGTTTTCCTTTAGGATAAATGGGTTTATTAAATATATACCAAGTAGGGGCAAACCACCAAAGCAGCAAGCACCAGACAGACACTTGCATCATCTGGAATGAAGGACTAGAGAAACCTTATGGAAACAGTCATCTGGAAGCTCCGCTACAGTATCCCAGGAAGGATGCCCTTCCCTTAGGGGAGAGTTCTACTTAGTCGTCATCACCGCGGGCATTTCTGGATTATTGACAGACAGTAACTGAATCCTAACTCTTGAGAAGATACCAGACAGTCCTGGGACGCTTTATTGTCTAACTGCCCTCAAACACAGTGTTTACCTTTTTAGGATGTTTTGTTGTTCTCTTCTCTCTTTATCACAGGACCAGGGGGGCAGATTAACCCCAGACAAGGGGTGTTTGAGAATACTGGAATAGATCATACAAACTTTAAAACAGAAAATTGTTTTAAAATTATTAAGTAGCCAGCAAGTAAAGGCAGATCTTTGGAAATAAAGATGTCTGTGTGCTAATTCTGTGAGGATCACTCCACAAAACATTCAGTCAGAGTTACCTGGACTTTCATTGATGCAAATGATTTCTTCTCATTTAACCTGTGACAAAAGAGGGACAAAAGAGGGGGACTCTGGATAGAGCGTAGAGTTACGAAGAAGCACAGGATCCTAGCTGTGGTGTTCAAAACACAAATGGGGTTGGGGGAGAGAAAGACAGAGAGGAAGTTGTTGGTATATTTACATATAGATATAAAATAAATACATCACAGGGAAAACGGAAAAAGGCAATGTGGTCACCCTCCTCCCAGTACAGTTAAATGCAACATCTCCCTCTGCCCCAGAGACTTCTTATGTGTTCCCATTTGAGAGAACTTATGAGGGAAACCAAGCCTTCAATTGTTTAAAAAAGTGCCAGAAAGGTTGATAAAAGTCATCAAATATTTTCTGTTGCTGACTTCTATAAACCTTTAGAAACAGATAACAATAAAAGGAAATAAATTCCTGAATGCTATTTTTTAATGCAGCATGCTTTAGCTTGAAATGATCAAAAGAAAAGAATGTAATAATATAAGTAATATAAGAATAATATGGGCTGGAGAGATGGCTCAGTGGTTAAGAGCACTGACTGCTCTTCCTGAGGTCCTGAGTTCAAATCCCAGCAACCACATGGTGGCTCACAACCATCTGAAGTGAGGTCCGATGCCCTCTTCTGGTGTGTCTAAAGACATCGACAGTGTACTCACATACATGAAATAAATAAATCTTTAAAAAAAAAAAAATAATATAAGTAACTGGGAGAAATCTCTGAGGGCCCCTTCTCTCTCTCTCTCTCTCTCTCTCTCTCTCTCTCTCTCTCTCTCTCTCTCTCTCTCTCCCTCTCCCCTCTCCCTCTCTTCCTCCCCCTCTCTCCCTCCCTCCCCTTTCTTTCTGTCTGTCTTTCTTTCTTTCTCTCTCTTTCTTTCTTTCTTTCTTTCTTTCTTTCTTTCTTTCTTTCTTTCTTTCATTCAAGATTTGTTTATTATGTATACAGCATTCTATCTGCTTGTGTTCTCCTGGCCAGAAGAGTGCACCAGGTCTCATCGTGGATGGTTATGAGCTAATGTTGGTAGGAATTGAACTCGGGACCTCTGGAAGAGCAGATAGTGCTCTTAACCTCTGAGTCATCTCTCCAGCCTTTGTGGTGGTCTCTATTTCCTAGTAGAAAGCTGAGTCTGTCAAGAGATGGCTCTGCCCTCTAGGTCTTAATGTAAGGGCATGCTGTTCAAAACAGACATTAATGGCTAAAAAGCAGATTTCTTTCTCACTTTTCATTCATGAATATGACTTCTCAACCTCTATGATTTTTGCCTACACAGAGCTCTGCCAACGAAAGAATTCAATACTGTTAATAAAATCAGTAAGAGTATAACACCTATTGTCTGTTTCATAATCATTCAGCCAATAATGTTCTCTGATAAAGAGCCCTGGGTGTACAGATTCTGCTGTCATCATAGTAACACAAGCCAACTTCCCTGAATCGAAGAAGCTAGTGAAAAAATAAAACGAGGAATGGCTTAACTGCACACTTAAGCACTTAACATAGTGCCTGGCACACATCAGGCATAAATAGCTTCTGAACCCTCTGTTCTTTTGAAGGAAAATTCATACAAGATGTGGACAGAGTAATGACAGCCACAGATGTCCTCTGTCTTGATCTACAGAACCTACTACTGGTCCTCGACAAGGGTGATTGACAGAGTGAATAGGAATCATGGCGGCTTATCAACAGGCCTTAAAATAAGAGAATTACTCTGACTAATCTGCATGAGTCCATGGAATCACACAGTCCTTTTCAATAAAAAGAGTGAGGGGTTGGGGAAGACAGTGGCACAAGGTACAATATGTGGTAGTCTGGACTGGTTTTGGCTTTGAAGAGAAAATGGGTACATGAGTCATTCCCTCAAATATATGAGTTCTTGAGGACCCAGAAGGCAAAAAATGCATTTTCCTTTCAAGACTCCAGAGGCAATCAGAACTGTAGACACCTGCCCTTCTACCCAGTGAGACCTATTTTAGACTTAAGACAGCTGGAACCTTAGACAATGCATTTGTGATTTTTAAACCAGTAAGTCTGTTGCTGTGGTAGTGAGAAAGTAATGCGTGCAGTAGAGCGTATAGACTTTAAATGTATAGTAAATGTATAGATTGCTGTCTTCGCAGCCATTATGCTAGTCAATACACTTTGCTCATTTTTACCCCTCCTCCTAACTTGTCCCAAATCCATTTCCACCTCTCTAGTCCCCATCTCACTATGTACTCATTTTCTTTCGAACCACTGAGTCCAATCTGAACTGTTCTGATATTCCTGAGTGTGGAGCATAGCAGACCTACCAGGAGTCACACACCTTAAAGAGAATCGACTCTCCTTACCTCAAGGAACCATCTCCATGGCTCCTCTGTTACCGATGGGGGTTTGAGAGTCTCTTCCCTTCCGAGTCTCTTCCCTTCCATGCTAGAATGCTGTCTCATTTGATCTCATGCAGGCAATCATGGCTGCTGTGGCTTCTTGACTGTAGTGGTCCTGTCATGTTTCACTCTAGTTCTTGCAGACATCTGGCTCTTACAGACTTCCTGCCCCCTTTCCATGATAGTACCTGAGCCTTTCTGTGTGTATGTAACTGTCTGTGTCTGTGCACGTGTATGCACACGCATATGTGTGTGTATGCATGTGCGTACATGTGCATTTGCATGTTTGTGTGTGTGTGTGTGCATTTGTATGTCCATGCATGAATTTGTATGTTCATGTGTGATACAACGGTTCCATTTGTGGCTGGGCACTCCTCTGGGACTTATTCTTTGCACTTTGACCACTTGTGAGGTTTTCCATTAACCATTTCCACTATACAAAAAACTTCATTGATGTGGTTTGATAGCTGCACTAATATATGGATCTAGGAATTTAGAAGCCAGTTTGATACTATGTCTGTTTAGCGGAATACGAGTAGTAGGTTCATTCCTGGGGCAAGTAAACGCAAAACTGTGTTCTTGGCCAGATTTACAGTATGAGGCATATGTTTCCTCCTGTGAAGGAAGCCTTAAATATAATCAGCTGACTCTTTATACCTACCCTTGCATCAAAAACTTTTGGAAACTTTTCATTTCTTTTTGCAGATTTGATGCATCTGTTTTTAACTCAAAGACTTTCCTTTAGACTTCTTAAGATTCTGATTGCCCCTTCTTCCCCACTGGATAGAATTATAAGCTGACAGGTTCTAAGATTTTTATTTTTAAAATGTATTTTATTTTTCACAATGTGTATATCTTTGTCTACTGCCACTTGGCTAGACTAGGTTAATTGCTAGCGACATCCTAAGTCTTATCTTTATACACAGAGATAAATGCAGCTACCGCCCTATATCAAAGAGGCTTTGGAAATGGAAGGCATCACAGAAAACTACAGCTGGGACAGGCACCATCAGATATGTCACAGCTCATGCACCTGTGACTCAGAGAGCACTGCGGAACTGGGGGTAGAAAGTATGTAAGAATCAGAATTCCAGGACGTCTGCTGTGAAACGGTTTCTCATGGAAATGGTGGTAAGAAAGCTAGCGACTGGTTGAGCCAGGCAGGACTGTAACTGCCCATGCTTTGATAGGACACACTGTGCTGGGACCAAGATGATGTCTGAGGCCCATGTTGCCACCAAAGGTCATGCAGATATCTGTGCTCTGTGCTATACCCCAAAGCTATGTCTGTAGGTCATGCTGCCACTGGGGTCATATTGATGGGACTACCCTGTGCTGCCACCTGAGGCCATAGCGACATTGGTAGTCCAGGTAGTATCCAAGGACATTGCCTGGGCCCATGGCCCTACAGCAGCAAGGGACTATGTTCATGATCTGTGCTGTTGCCAGAAACTCTGTGGAGGCCCATGCTTCTAGTGCCTTCAAAGAGCAAGGAGACAACTTTTTTTGTGATATCAATGACTGAAGATGTACAGTTGACAGGGATGGATATAGAGGGCTTTTTCTGACAATCGCTACATTCATCTCACCCAACCCCCAACCTAGACAGGAAACCTCTGAAGAGTACTCTTATATACCTCAGTGAGTATACAGATAACACAAACCGGACCGTCCCCCTTCTTCTTATTTTTATTTTTTACTGATTTTGTGAGTCACAAGGTGGGGCAGACATGGAAGGACTGGAAAGGGTTTGGGACAGGAGTGAATGATAGGAAACTCTTAGAGAATCAGTAAAAGTATTATGTGGGAAAAAAGAAATGTCCATCAAGGCACAAAAACATATAGAATACCAAATAGACAGGATAAGAAGAACTTCCCCATAACATATGATAATGAAAACAATAAACATATAGAACAAAGAAAGAATATTAAAAGTTCCAAGGGGAAAAAGACCAAGTAAGATATAAAGGCAGACATAATAGAATGACATCTGACTTTTCAATGGAGATTCTAAAATCTAGAAGAACCTGGAAAAATGCTCTACAACTCGAAGAGATTGCAAATGCCACCTAGACTTCTATACCCAGCAAAACTTTCAATCACAATAGAGAAAGATGTTTCATAATAGAACAAAATTTAAGCAGTATTTATCTAAAATCCAATTGTGCAGAAGGAGCTAGAAGGAAAACTTCAACCCGAAGAGGTTAGCCCCGTCCAAGAAAGGACAAGGAATAAACAATCTCAGACCAGCAAGTAAAAAGGGCTGGGGGAACTACAGCACAATAACAAAACAGCAGGAATCAATGAACACTGCTCATTAATAACTCTCAAGGTCATTGGTCTCAGTTCCCCAATAAAAACGATCCACGCTAACAGATTGAGTACCACATCAGGATATATACTTCTGCTGCATCCAAGAGACACAGTGTACTCCCTACATCTAATGAACACTTCTAGCAAAGAAGCAGGCTACAAAGTTAATACATGCAAATCCTAAATAAATGACAGACTGATGAAGACATTAGGGCATCAATTCCTTTCACAATATACTAAAAATTATCTTAGAGTATCTCTAAACAAGCAAATGAAAGATTTGTCTGATTAAAAAAGTTTAAGACACTGAGGAGAGAAATTGAAGAAAGTATCAGAAGATGAAATAATTCCTCTTGCATGGATAAATAGGATTAATATAGAGAAAAAGGAACTTTACTAAAAGCAATCTACAATTCAGTGCAATCTCCACCAAAACGGAGTACTTTCAGTTTCACACACACACACAAACACACACACAGACACACACACACACACAAACACACACAGAGACACACACACACACACACACACACACACACACACACAGACACACACACACACACACACACACACACACACACAAACACACACACAGACACACACACACACACACACACACACACACACACACACACACACACACACACACACACACACACACACACACACACACACACACACAGACACACACACACACACACACACACACACAAACACACAAACACACACACACACCCACACACACACACACACACAGACACACACACACACACACACACACACACACACACACACACACACACACACACACAGAGACACACACACACACACACACACACACACACACACACACACACACACACACACACACACACACACACACACACACACACACACACACACACACACACACACACACACACACACACACACAAACACACACACAGACACACACACACACACACACACACACACACACACACACACACACACACACACACACACACACACAAACACACACACACTGTAGCTAATACAGACCTAGTAATAAAAGAACCACTAACGGTATCAGTATCCCTGATCTCAGGTTATATTATGGTATTTGCACAAAACCAGAGTTGTTTATCAAGGGACTAGAATTGAAGACTCAGACATTTCTGCATATATGCACACCTGTTTTTGATAAAGAAATACACATTGGAAAAAGGACAGAATCTTCACCAAGTGGTGCTGGTCAAACTGGAGGGTTGTATGTAGAAGAATGCAAACAGATCCATACCTATCACTCTGCAAAAACTCAGCTTCCAATGTATGAGCAAACCTTAACATAAGAACAGATACACTAAGACTGATAGAATAATGAATGGGGAATGGCCTTGAACTCATTGACGCAGGAGAGTATTTAATAAACAGAATACAGGCAGCACAGACTCTAAGGTCAACAATTGTTTTGATTTTTGTCTTCAAGCAGGCTTCATCCAACAGGTGCAGAGATGGTTTAACACACGTAAATCAACAAATGTAATCCACCTTATAAACACCCTAAGCCACAAAACCCACATGGTAATCTCGTTAGATACAGAAAGGATCTTTGACAAGATCCAACATCCTTTGTGTTCAAAGTCCTACAGAGACTAAGGGTACATGGGACATAACTCCAAATAAAAGAGGTGGTTTTTAGTAAGTCCATAGCTAACATCAACCTACATGGAAGGAAACTCGAAGCAATTCTACTGAAATCAGGAGAAAGACAAGGTTGTCCACTCTTTCCAGACCCATTCAGTGTAGCACTAGAAGTCTTAGCTAGGTCAATCAGACATTGAAGGAAGGAGACCAATGGGGTATAAAGAGGAAGGAAAGAAGTCAAAGTATCTTTATTTGCAGATGGTATGAATGTATTCATAAGAGGCTCTAAAAGTTCCATCAGGATGGCTGGAGGAATGGCTCAGTGGTTGAGAGCGGTCCTGCATTCAATTCCAAGCACCCACAAGGCGACTCACAATTGTCTACATCTGCAATCTCGTGGGGTCCAAGCCCTGAGAGATGTGGACACAAGGCTCCATCACTAACCTAGCACCTACCTTGTACTGATAATTACTCACAAGTTAAAAAGCAGTTTTCTTCAACTGAGTCTCACTTGGGATATAAACCACTCTTAAGGCCAGGACCCCTGCCCAGCAGAAGATGGCCAACACAAAGCGAACTCAATGGCATCTTTGGAAGTTTTTTGTCTCATGTTTTGTTAGGATATTAATTAATTAATTAATCTATTTACCTATTATTTTCATCTTACAGGTACATTTGCATATTATAGCTTCTGGTTTTGTGGGGGTTTTATTATTGGATTTTTTAATTTACATTTCAAATGTTATTCCCTTTCCTGGTTTCCTGGACAAAAGCCCCCTATCTCACTCCCCTCCCCTCCTTCTATAAGGGTGTTCCCCTCTGCATCCAGCCCTCCTCCTTGCCCACCTCCTATATTCCCCTACACTGGGGGTTCCAGCCTTGGCAGGATCAAGGGATTCTCCTTTCATTGGTGCCCAACAAGGCCATCCACTGCTAAAAATGCAGCTGGAGTCATGGGTCTATCCATGTGTATTCTTTGGATAGTGGTTTAGTCCCTGGGAGCTCTGGTTGGTTGGCATTGTTGTTCTTATGGGGTTGCAAGCCCCTTCAGCTCTTTCAATCCTTTCTCTAATTCCTCCAATGGGGATCCTGTTCTCAGTTCAACGGTTTGCTGCTAGCATTCGCCTCTGTATTTTACATGATCTGGCTAAGCCTCTCAAGAGACATCTATATCTGGCTCCTGTCAGCATGCATTTCTTGGCTTCATCAATATTATCTAGTTTTGGTGGCTGTATATGTATGGACTGTATACCCAAGTGGGGCAGGCTCTGAATGGCCGTTCCTTCAGTCTCTGCTCCAAACTTTGCCTCCATATCCCCTCTTATGAATATTCTTGTTCTGCCTTTTAAGAAGGACCGAAGCATCTGCACTTTGGTTGTCCTTCTTGAGCTTCATGTGGTTTGTGAATTTTATCTTGGGTAATTTGAGCTTTTGGGCTAATATTCACTTATCAGTGAGTGCATACCATGTGTGTTTTTCTGTGATTGGGTTACCTCACTCAGGATGATATTTTCTGGTTCAATTTTCTAGTTTTTAAAGGATTCCTGAGTGTATGGATGTGTGTGTGTCTGCATCTGAATGTGTTTCTCATGGATTTCCTTTGGCTCTTTTTCTTCTGATTGTTTGTTTTTATTTCATGTTATTTTATTATTGTTTTTTTCGATGCCTGTTTGGTTTCTATCAAGGGACAGAAAACATGTGGATCTGGATGGGAAGTGAGTTTGGGGAGGAGCTCAGAGGAGTTGGGGGAGGGGAAATTCTAATCAGACTATGTGGTATGAATAAAATCTATTTTCAATAAAAGAAAAGTAGAGGAAAATTTAGCAAGACACTATTCTCAAGTTCTACACTGGATCACTATAAATGGAGGAGATGAGAACGTTGGAGGAGAAGAGGGAAGTGTAAATATGACAGTCTGTTTTCTTTCTGTCCTCTTGTACTTCAAGCAAAACAGAATGACATGTTTCATTCTCTGAACCGTTTATAGGGAAACACTGTGGTGGGAGGTGTAGGTACAGTCGTAAGGTGCTTGCTACATAGAGAGAACAATCATTATCTGCAGAACCTTTAGCTGAGAGGAAGCAATTCTGTTATTGAGATCCCATGAAACCGATACACATTTCTTGTGCAGACTAAGAAGTGTCTTGTACTTGTGCATCCATCATCGGCTTTGTAAGAGGATCCACCGAACCGGGGAGGAGTCTCATGACCTCTGTAGTAATTCTCATCTTCTCCTCTGAGGAATTGTTTTAAAAGACGGCTTCATACAAACCTCAGCTGTAGAGCTCGTCTGCGCTTGCACCCTAAGGTATTCTACAAGTCACCAGGGAGTGTGGCTGCCTGTGTCTCTATAGTGCCTCTGCATCTAATGGTATGGGCATTGCTCACACGCTCAGAATGTAATGTCTGTGACTCTGAGCTTCAGTAAGACAATGCCTCTCCTCTTCTTTTCCTAAGTGGGACTTCCAGTAGAATTCCCCTGAAGGGCATGAACCCAGTGATTTTCACAGCAGGTGGCCTTTAACATCTACCATCTGTTCTATATGTATGTATATATATATATATATATATATATATATATATATATATATATATATATATATATATATGCTTTGCTCACAGAGAAACATGGAGGCATCAGACTTAGAATTTGCTAACAAGCCACATGACATTCTACAGTACAGGTTTTATTGAACAAAGATGGAGTAGAATTATGCAGATTTCCCTAGCTGCCTGAGCGCTGACACTTCCTCCTTCGCAGAATTAAGTCGATTCACGATTCTGGAAAGGGAGAAGATGAATAAGATATTAATGAGATTGATTTATGCAAAGTGAGTCACAACAATGAATATATTGTGTGGCTATGCAAACCAGAAGCAATGCACTGTGGAACCATAGACGCTTGAATTTTAATTTCAATGGGGCTAGATTGAAGCACGCTGCAGTGATAATGTTCCATGTTAAGTCCCCAATCCAGAGCTATCCAACAAAAACTGTAGTTTTAAAAAATGTAGAAAAAATGTAGAAAGCAATTAAAACAATATTAGGTAATTATGCACTTACACGTATTTCTTGACTTAAAGCTCTCATTTGACATGTGGCCCTTGACAGCTGGTTCACAGCACACCTTATACGCCTAATGAGGAGACAACCTTTTCCTTCATAATACAACTCACATTCCACTGGGGCATGAAGCCGTCATTATTGCACACCTGTGAGCATCTGTGTAATAAACAGATCTGAAACAAAGCATTTTCTATTAGGCAGGCCATTACCACTCCGCTAAGCAGCCATGACATTTCCTTCAACAGTAATGATCCTTTACTTGGCAACAGATAGCAACTCGGTAGGTAGGATTTGGACTAATAATGCCCACCGTGTAGGCAGTTCCCTAAACACGCTCTGGGTACTTTTGGCTTAATCCTTATAGCTGCTCTGTGGGGCAGCTCTTATTTCCTCTACTTCTCTGCACAAAAATCTCCCAGAGTTGAGAGATTTAAGTAACTTAACTTAGGGCTGGCAATAGGATGGGGACTGAGATCTGTGAGACTCAACGTTAGTCACCAGATGTGTTTAATAATACCTGACTGAATGCTCACAATCTAACCTTAAAGTAATGCAGATGGCCCTCACCTGCTCCCAAAGTATTACAGACTGCTGTGATTTTTAAAAGAATACGTTTGTATAAAGGGGACAGGGAGGCTGTTTCATAGGTATTTTTCCTCTTCATCCAATTGCTAAAATTATTCCTCAAACCTTTTGTGATCCAGATACTATCCCCTCTCATTATTCAGCATTCTTCTTTTTTCCAAAATTTTTATTAGATATATTTCTTCACTTATATTTCAAGTGTTATTCCCCTTCCTGGTTTCCTGTCCATAAGCCCCTATTCCCTCCCCTCCCCCTCCCCATACGGGTATCTCCCCCATCCATCCCCCTTACTGCCTCCCCCTATATTCCCCTGCACTGGGGGTCCAACCTTGGCAGGACCAAGGGCTTCCCCTTCCACTGGGGTCTGCTACATATGCAGTTGGAGCCCTCAGTCCATGTATAGTCTTTTTTTTTCTTCTTTCTTTTCTTCCATTAACTCAAGTATTTCTTATTTACATTTTGGATTGTTATTCCCCTTCCTTTCTGGGCCCAACATCCCAACCCCCCCCCCTCCTTCTATATGGGTGTTCCTTCCATCAGATCCCCCCCATTACCTGCCCTTCCCCAACAATCACACGTTCACTGGGAGTTCCAGTCTTGGAGGACCAAGGGCCCCTTCCACTGTGCTCTTACGGATATTCATTGCTACCTGGAGGTTGGAGCTGTTGAGCTGCTGTCACTTGAGTTTTTTATCTTAGCTCTTTCTGACTGGTGGGAGGTGGAATCTCAGGGTTGTTTTGATTGCATTTCCCTGACAGACGGATGTTGAACATTTCTTTCGTGCTTTTTGGCCATTTGATAATCCCTCAGCTGAAATTTTTTTTTTTTGTTTTTTTCAGAGCTTTGGGGACTGAACCAGGGCCTTGCCTTTAGGTTTCACTGGCTGAGCTTTCAAATCTCAGCCCTGAGAATTTTTTTTTTAGCTCTATTCAGCATACTTTAGTCAAGCCTTCTGTCGTTTCTCCCTTCATTCCCCTTCCTCATTTTTTCCTTCCCTTTCTCCCCTCCCTCTTTCCCTTTGTTCCCTCCCTCCTGTTCCCTTCTCCATCCTTCCTTTCCTTTATTTCCTCCCTCTCCATCCTTCTTCCCCCCCCAACCTCCGTGCATGCATTCCAAGTTGGGGGAGGCCAGAGAGACAGATACAGAGACAGAGACAGGGCAGAAGGAGGGCAGACTGAGGCAGATAAATATGGACAGAGAAACACAGAGTAGATCCAACAAGAATCATATAAAAGGGAATCTCACGGCAACATTGGTGCTACTGCCTCCTGCGCCAGGGCCTCTCAGACACTTTATGAGCCACGCTGAGATGTTATTATTGTGTTACTCTCCCTGAGTGAGTGTAACCACACTGCCAGTCTTTGTATTGGGTCTTTGGAAACACAGTGACAAAATACAAAGACATTGCCCTATCCTCTTGAATCTTTAAACTTTCTTTCAAGAAAGTTATTGACCATACCAAATAATTTTTTCAAGTTTTGAAATTTTTATTTTATCTAATCTCACTTTTTATACACAATCGTAACCCAAAATAACTATATAAAGCAAACTGCAGCAAGATACATTCTATTTCCTATATTGTATTTTCTTTTTTTTAAATCTTTATTAACTTATTTCTTATTTACATTTTGATTGTTATTCCCCTTCCCGGTTTCTGGGCCAACATCCCCCTAACCCCTCCCCTCCCCTTCTATATGGGCTTCCCCTCCCCATCCTCCCCCCATTACTGCCCTCCCCCCAACAATCACGTCCACTGGGGGTTCAGTCTTAGTAGGACCCAGGGCTTCCCCTTCCACTGGTGCTCTTACTAGGATATTCATTGCTACCTATGAGTCAGAGTCCAGGGTCAGTCCGTGTATAGTCTTTGGGTAGTGGCTTAGTCCCTGGAAGCTCTGGTTGGTTGGCATTGTTGTTCATATGGGATCTCGAGCCCCTTCAAGCTCTCCCAGTCCTTTCTAAGATTCGAGGGTCCCGTTCTCAGTTCAGTGGTTTGCTGCTGGCATTCACCTATGTATTTGCTGTATTCTGGGTGTGTCTCTCAGGAGAGATCTACATCCAGCTCCTGTTGGCCTGCACTTCTTTGCTGCATCCATCTTATCTAGTTTGGTGGCTGTATAGGTATGGGCCACATGTGGGGCAGGCTCTGAATGGGTGTTCCTTCTGCCTCTGTTCTAAACTTTGCCTCCCTATTCCCTCCGAAGGGTATTCTTGTTCCCCTTTTAAAGAAGGAGTGAAGCATTCACAGTTTGCTCATCCTTCTTGAGACCAAAACAATTTTTACAGCATTATGACAAAGTGTAAATCAATGAACGACAAAGAACAAGTTAGTTTTGGTGGGCAGAGAAGCGCTTCCGTTCACACCTTTCCATCCTTACGGGAGGACACAATTCAGTGTGACACTCAGCGTGTCTCAGTTTGTGCTTCATATTTGTTGTCACTGTTATTTGTCCTCAACATGCTTTTCAGTCTTCTTTACCCAGTGTTACTCTTTGGGAGGAGAGAGCAGACATAGCCTCACGCCTCCTGGGCCTTTCTCCGAGGGCTTCAAAATATCTACGCTCTCGCACACGCTTCTTTATGCCGTTAAGTTATTCTAGGCAGCCTCTGCTTTGTGGAAAGGGCTGTAGATTTCATCTCTGCATGAGAGTGGATGGGTGAGTCCATTGAGTCTGGGGTACAAAATTAGAAACACACAATTGGTTCACATTGAAGCCACAGTCTATCAAAACAACCCAAGGAACAATAGCTGACATTTTAACGCCAAGGCTGCTTTACCTTTTATGTTATTTCTCTAATGCCTCAGAGAATCCTTTGAGTGTGGGAAAGAAAGGTATTATTGACTTCATTTTTATTCCCATACAGTCATAGAATGTCCTTATTACATAGAATGTCCTAGTTACCTTCAAATATGTGTTTGAGGAGGGCTAGGAAACTTAAGATTATTCTTGTACCTCAATCCTCAGCGTGTTAGCTGTCTATAATTTTATTTCTTATAGCAATGATATTTGGATAAAAGTTGCACTGGATTGAAAAGTTAGGAAACTGGTTTTGTTCCCTTATTTGTGCCAAATTCTTTTGGATGTTGCCTACATATGTAGTTGTTAGAGGTGAATTTAACTTGTGGCTGTTTATGAGTGATTCACTTTTTTAAAAAAAAATATAACATTGAGTCAAGAAGATCCATTTCAATTTTTTTATAGCCTATGCCAAAAAAGTCTTCAGCTTTAAATGTGCACTGTACCATTGAATTATTGCTGTGCATTCCATTTCCGGGTGTGTGTCCCGACAAGGAAATGATTCGATGACCTTGCTTTTGTGTTTGTTGGAATCTTCATGTGTCAATCAAGTCCAGGAAGTTTGACATCTTGGCTCTTCCTTTTTTCAAAAATGTTTCATTACATCATCTCTCTCTCTCTCTCTCTCTCTCTCTCTCTCTCTCTCTCTCTCTCTCTCTCTCCCCTGTGTTTTTTTCTT